>NC_053493.1:395656124-395956124 GCF_905171775.1 Rana temporaria | reverse complement strand
AGTTGTCACATTGTAACCCTATGTGTGTCATTCAAAATGATTGGTAGAGCGTGTAACACATGCTGTATACCCGGATGCGTTTAGCCCGTCACTGTAACGCAGAAGTGTGAATGCACCTTAATTCAGGGACCGGTTTTCTGCTTAGGTCAAAGTTTTCCAGGACAACCAAACGGCTGGGTTTAAGAGGTCAAATTGCCCTTTGTCAATAAGTATCAAATATAAAATAGGTGGAACATTTATTATTATTTTTAGTACTGATATTGTTGTGGAAATTGACGTAAAAAAAAAAAGATAGAGAAAAATTGAAAGAGGAATAGAAAAAACGAAGATGCTCTTCTTATCGTCTACACTGATAGTTCCGCTGTCACACCACTGAGCCCTGCTACAGCTGTTGGAAAATTACTACAGGAAGACGCTTCATCAGATACCGCAACCACGGTTCTACTACGCAGCAGAGAGTGCGTGCAAAACCCGGCTGTAATGGGGAGAGAGCATTTTGTAATGGGGCTATTAATTTTGCTATTGTGAGTGTTTACATAAACCTGCGGGGAGGGGGGGGGATCTCCCCTCCCTAAATTTAGCTCAAATTAGACTTTAAAGTTAAACCCCATTTTTAGCAACAAATACAAAAAAATCCTGGACACAGTACTGGACCTGGGCTCACAGTGATCCTGGACACAGTACTGGACCTGGGCTCACAGTGATCCTGGACACAGTACTGGACCTAGGCTCATAGTAATCCTGGACACAGTACTGAACCTGGGCTCACAGTGATCCTGGACACAGTACTGGACCTGGGCTCACAGTGATCCTGGACACAGTACTGAACCTAGGCTCACAGTACTCCTGGACACAGTACTGAACCTGGGCTCACAGTACTCCTGGACACGGTACACTGGACCTGGGCTCACAGTGATCCTGGACACAGTACTGAACCTGGGCTCATAGCAATCCTGGACGGTGGACACAGTACTGGACCTGGGCTCATAGTACTCCTGGACACAGTACTGAACCTGGGATCACAGTGATCCTGGACACAGTACTGAACCTGGGCTCATAGTAATCCTGGACACAGTACTGAACCTGGGCTCATAGCAATCCTGGACGGTGGACACAGTACTGGACCTGGGCTCATAGTACTCCTGGACACAGTACTGAACCTGGGATCACAGTGATCCTGGACACAGTACTGAACCTGGGCTCATAGTAATCCTGGACACAGTACTGAACCTGGGCTCATAGTAATCCTGGACACAGTACTGGACCTGGGCTCATAGTAATCCTCGACACAGTACTGAACCTGGGATCACAGTGATCCTGGACACAGTACTGAACCTGGGCTCACAGTAATCCTGGACACAGTACTGAACCTGGGATCACAGTGATCCTGGACACAGTACTGAACCTGGGCTCATAGTACTCCTGGACACAGTACTGAACCTGGGCTCACAGTGATCCTGGACACAGTACTGGACCTGGGCTCACAGTGATCATGGACACAGTACTGAACCTGGGCTCACAGTACTCCTGGACACGGTACTGGACCTGGGCTCACAGTACTCCTGGACACGGTACACTGGACCTGGGCTCACAGTGATCCTGGACACAGTACTGAACCTGGGCTCATAGTAATCCTGGACGGTAGACACAGTACTGGACCTGGGCTCATAGTGATCCTGGACACAGTGCTGAACCTGGGCTCACAGTGATCCTGGACACAGTACTGGACCTGGGCTCACAGTGATCCTGGACACAGTACTGGACCTGGGCTCACAGTGATCCTGGACACAGTGCTGAACCTGGGCTCACAGTGATCCTGGACACAGTACTGGACCTGGGCTCACAGTGATCCTGGACACAGTACTGAACCTGGGCTCACAGTACTCCTGGACACGGTACTGGACCTGGGCTCACAGTGATCCTGGACAGTGGACACAGTACTGGACCTAGGCTCATAGTACTCCTGGACACAGTACTGAACCTGGGCTCATAGTAATCCTGGACACAGTACTGAACCTGGGCTCATAGTACTCCTGGACACAGTACTAAACCTGGGCTCACAGTGATCCTGGACACAGTACTGGACCTGGGCTCACAGTGATCCTGGACACAGTACTGGACCTGGGCTCACAGTGATCCTGGACACAGTACTGGACCTGGGTGAGCGGAGCAGGTGAGAGAAGTGTGGGAGGAAGGGCAGGCTCGTGGCTTTGTGACCTCTTTTGTGGAAGCCTGGCTTTTGTTTCCTGTTTTTTTTTTTTTTTTTTCTAATATTATTCCTTTGTGATGTGCCAAGATTCTCTATAAACAATACAAAACTTCAGTACAAAAATAAATTTATAGGAGTAACTATTCAAAAACATCTAAACATAGTGCATGTTGGCTGATCTCCACATCCCACTGTGCATAATGCTTTACAGAACTCCATTCCAAATATCAATGGAGATGGATCTATATAACTCAAACCACTTTATTTTTTATGAGCACTCATAGAATACAAGCCAAAGCACAACCCTGAAATGTGCCATTGTCTCCATAGAAAAGAAAGATCGGGAGGGATTGGTGTCAGCAGACTGACTGTCTGAACATCAACGTCTTCCAAGATCCTCCAGAGAGACCATGTGACTAATGAGGAGGCCCTGGATCTAAAATACCCCATATTAAAGGAATGCTTTAAAGCGGTGGTCTCCAAATTGCTGCCCATTCGCCAGATATAGCCCTTTGCTTACTTTTATTCTGCTCTTGGGGTACTATTCCTCCTATTTATATGAGGTGCTATTCCTCCCACTGACACCAACAGTGGCGCCTAATTCCTACCACTGACACCAACAATGGGGCAATATTCCCCCCCCCCCGCTGCTTTCAGTGGGAGGAATAGTGCCCCATCATTGAAACCAATGATGGAAGACTATTCCTCCCATAGACAGCAACAATAGGGCACTATTCTTCCCAGTGACATCAACAGCGGGGCACTATTCCTCTCACTGATACTATTGATGGGGTACTATTCCTCCCACCAACAATTGGGCACTATTCTTCCCAATGACACCAATGAAGGGGCACTATTCCTCCCACTGACATCAACAGTGGGGAACTATGTCTTCCACTGACACCAATCACTGGGTACTATTCCTCCCACCAATACCAATGGTTGGGCGATATTCCTCCTCCTACTGACCACCAAGTCTTTCACAGTCCCCCCCCCCCCCCCCTAAAGTCTGAAGGGCAATAAAATGGCCTTTTATTTAGAAAGTTTGGCAAACCCTACTTTAAAGCAACCCTCTCAGTATCCAAAAATAAAAAGTACCCTGCAATAGAAGAGGTATTCTATTCACCACGCTGGCAGCCCGTGTCTCCTACCACCCCACATTCCATCACCAAAGCCTCCACCAGTCCCCTTCAACATTTGACACCTGCGGGAGTGATGGATGTCCGTGTCCTCCACCATTCTCAGCTATTTATACTTTTCATCAGATATACTATACCATTGTTACATTTTAAAATGTTCTATTTATACAAATATCCTGTTCTATCCTGAGCCCCATAAGGTACAACTCAGACTTAGTACAATTTTAAACTCTACTCAACTATACTCAAACAAACCCCTTTACTTTTCTAGGCAAATATACTCAAACAAACCCCTTTACTTCTCTACTCAACTATACTCAAAAAACAAACCCCTTTACTTCTCTACTCAACTATACTCAAAAAACAAACCCCTTTACTTCTCTACTCAACCATACTCAAAAAACAAACCCCTTTACTTCTCTACTCAACTATACTCAAACAAACCCCTTTACTCCTCTACTCAACTATACTCAAACAACAAACCCCTTTACTTTTCTACTCAACCATACTCAAAAAAACAAACCCCTTTACTTCTCTACTCAACTATACTCAAAAAAACAAACCCCTTTACTTCTCTACTCAACTATACTCAAACAAACCCCTTTACTTCTCTACTCAACTATACTCAAACAAACCCCTTTACTTCTCTACTCAACTATACTCAAACAACAAACCCCTTTACTTCTCTACTCAGCTATACTCAAAAAACAAACCCCTTTACTTCTCTACTCAACCATACTCAAACAAACCCCTTTACTTCTCTACTCAACCATACTCAAACAAACCCCTTTACTTCTCTACTCCGCTATACTCAAAAAACAAACCCCTTTACTTCTCTACTCCGCTATACTCAAAAAACAAACCCCTTTACTTCTCTACTCAACTAAACTCAAAAAACAAACCCCTTTAGTTCTCTACTTAACCATACTCAAACAAACCCCTTTACTTCTCTACTCAACTATACTAAAAAAAATAAAAACTTTACTTCTCTACTCAACTATACTCAAACAAACCCCTTTACTTCTCTACTCAACTAAACTCAAACAACAAACCCCTTTACTTCTCTTCTCAACCATACTCAAAAAACAAACCCCTTTACTTATCTACTCAACTAAACTCAAAAAACAAACCCCTTTAATTCTCTACTCAACTATACAAAAAAAAAAAAAAACCTTTAGTTCTCTACTCAACTAGACTCAAAAAATAAACCCCTTTACTTCTCTACTCAACTATACTCAAACAAACCCCTTTACTTCTCTACTCAACCATACTCAAACAAACCCCTTTACTTCTCTACTCCGCTATACTCAAAAAACAAACCCCTTTACTTCTCTACTCAACTATACTCAAACAAACCCCTTTACTTCTCTACTCAACCATACTCAAACAAACCCCTTTACTTCTCTACTCAACTATACTAAAAAAAAAAAAAAACCTTTACATCTCTACTCAATTATACTCAAACAAACCCATTTACTTCTCTACTCAACTACACTCAAAAAACAAACCCCTTTACTTCTCTACTCAACTATACTAAAAAACAAAACAAAAAAAAATGTATTTCTCTACTTAACCATACCCAAAAAACAAACCCCTTTACTTCTCTACTCAACTATACTCAAACAAACCCCTTTACTTCTCTACTCAACTATACTCAAACAAACCCCTTTACTTCTCTACTCAACTATACTCAAACAAACCCCTTTACTTCTCTACTCAGCTATACTCAAAAAACAAACCCCTTTACTTCTCTACTCAACTATACTCAAACAAACCCCTTTACTTCTCTACTCAACTATACTCAAACAAACCCCTTTACTTCTCTACTCAACTATACTCAAACAAACCCCTTTACTTCTCTACTCAGCTATACTCAAACAAACCCCATTACTTTTCTATGCAACTATACTCAAAAAACAAACCCCTTTACTTCTCTACTCAACTATACTCAAACAAGGAACCCCTTTATTTATAATAAGTAACAATTTAATACAAGCTAAAGAACAACCCCATACGGGCGCAATATGTCAATGCTTTTAGGAATATGTAAATTGAGGCTGGTAATCTGCAAGATAGATTAGGGACTGGCCAGAGAGTGATCACTTTGATGCAGTTGGCCAACTTGAACATGTACTGCATTATATGCAAACGAAAAATTCCCCTTTTTAGGTAAGTTTGCTGTAAGTAAAGTATGTAAGGGTTATTAAGAAACTCATGTTTTGTTTATATAGAAGCCATTTAGGACCTGAATACACATGCCTCCATCTCTACTACATCGTTCAGCTCCGTAATAAAAAGGGCAGGGATGCCTGAAGTTGGATGATTCTTTGATGGAGAAATAAGGTATGCTCACTGTGCTGAAACCCACTTTGTTTATTGTGGTTTTGGTATTTTTTTTCTCAGGGGGTGGAATTATCGAACGTTTCTGCAAAGGTGAACTGAAACTTTAAAATCATGTTTTTCTTATGTGGCTCCATGAAGTTTAAGTTTTACGGCGGATGTGGGCAAACATTCTGCAGGTAAAAGCAGACAGCATCCGGCATCATACAGAACCCAGAAAATGCAAAAATGACAGGGGTGGACCCGATCGTTCGCAAAATGATTGTACAAAAGTGCACAGATGACTTGCCTTTGCTTCAGTTAGTTTTGCTATGATAGGATGCGTTACTATAGGTGGTAGCAAAATACCCATTTACTAACAAGAGACCCAAAACTGGTAACTGAATTTTCATTAGCACCCTCATAGTGAAATGTATGATTTGACAGGAATAGTCTTATTACCGACCAGCACTTGGGCTAATATATTTAATAAATACAGTATATGTCAAAAAAATGCAATCTCAGTCTTTGTTCATTTTCTTTACTTCAAATCTTCATGCATATAATAAGCTTACAAGCGAACTGCACAGTTTCGGACATACACATGTCCTTCATCAAGACACATGTGGGGAAAATTAGAGTGACCCCGATCCTCGTCTTCTGGGGTCCCTCGGCAGCTGTCTCAACTCCCCCCCGCAAGAGCTAACCCCCTTCTGGGAAGCTCTCTCCCAAGGGGGTTAGCTTCCGGGCGCGCTCCCATGTGATACAGTGGCGGCCATAGCCGCCAAGTGTATCACTCGGCCCCGCCCCCGAGAGCGCCGCGTCATTGATTTGATTGACAGCAGCGGGAGCCATTGGCTGTGCTGCTATCAATCTCCAATTAAGAGCCGCCTCAAGCTGGGGGAAACCATCGCGGGATCAAGCTCACAGAGTTTTGTGGCTCAGGTAAGTAACACGGGGGGCCGGGGGGCCCGAGAGCGCAAGGTGTTAATGCATAGGATGCATTAAGGTGAATAAACACAAAGGGCCTGATTTACCAAGCCTTTACTCCATGACTCATGGAGTAAAAGCAGGAGTAGCAGCCGTTTGGCCATTTACTAAAGAAATACGCTGCTAGTGCAGTGTATTTCCCTAGTTACTAATGTGCTCCGTGCGCCCAGGAGAGGGTGCATTGTGCACCAGTACAGACCTGGCGCACGGCACATTAAACTATAAATTGCGGGGGTTTGGGCGGGAGTTTATTAAGGGGGGAGGTGGGGGGATGCAGGGGAAGTGAAGTGACATGTGTTTTGAAGTGTTTGGCGGGCCGAATTGAAAGGGAAAGTGTTTTTTGAAAACAGATCCCCGTACGCTTGCACAGTGCGCCTGAACCTCGGGAGGTTCATTTGCATACTGGGCATGCGCAGAGAGAAAAGTCAGGGATTCCCGTGCGCCTTGTCAGTACGCCGTGAAAATCTTGGTAAATACCAAGCGGCGTACCCGTGAATGCGCTGCGTGACGCGGCGCACGGGAATCTCCGAGCTGTTTTCAGCCCTGAAGGGGAACTCGGCGCCAAATTTCAAACTTGAAATCGGCGCGGGTCCCCCTTCAGGGCTACATTAGGCTCTTAGGCTTGGTCCGGAACGTGAGGGGTTAAACCCGCGCCGATTCGGCGCGGGGGTCCCCCCCAGATCCAAACCAAGCCCTCATCCCAAGCATGCAGTCTGGCCCGGACAGGAATGGGGGAGGGGACGAGCGAGCGCCCCCCCCCCCCTCCTGAGCCGTACCAGACCGCATGCCCCCAACATGGGGGGGGGTGTGCTGTGGGGGAGGGGGGCACTGCCCCCCCCCCCCACAGCACTCTTGCCCCCATGTCGATAGGGACAAGAGCCTCTTCCCGACAACCCTTGCCATTGGTTGTCGGGGTATGCGGGCGGGGCTAATCGGAATCTGTGAGCTCCCTTTAATAAGGGGGCCCCCAGATGCCGGCCCCCCACCCTATGTGAATGAGTATGGGGTACATCGTACCTCTACCCATTCACATGGGGGAAATGTAAAGTAAAAAAAAAACACCACACAGAATAAAATATTTTATTAATCTGCTCCGGAGCCCCCCCTTTCTTCTTTAGCTCTCTTAGAAGGGGGGGTTTCTTCTCTCCCGATCTTCCGCCGGGACCCTGGGCTTCGGTGATTTCTGCCGGGGGAGGGCGCCATCCCTCGGTCCTCTCCGGAGCCTTCCGCCGGATGCCCCCACCCCATTTAAGCTCTTTTTCATTAGGGAGGGGCATCCGGACTTCGGGGTCTTCTGCCGGGGGATGGCGCCTATCCCCCGGTCTTTCCGGTGCCTTCCGCCAGGGTTCCGGTCTTCCTGGTCTTCTGCCGGGGGTGCGCCAACTCCCCGGTCTTTTCTCTTCTGTCTTCTCTGCTCCCTCTTCTGCCTGGCTCCCCCGCGGAGCCAGGGCTTTCTTCCGTCTTCTTTCTTCTCCCTTCCTTCTTCTGCCTGTCTCCTCCGGGAGCCCAGGGCTTGTCTCCGCTGTCTTCTCCCTTCTCTTCCATTGGATGTTGACACGACGAGGTCCGGCGCTGGAATGCCGTCTGAGCAGTGGGCATGGACTTATATAGGGCAATGCCACCATGTGACCTCAACCCATGTGACATCACATTCCCATCATGCCCAGGGAATGTGATGTCACATGGGTTGAGGTCACATGGTGGCATTACCCTATATAAGTCCATGCCCGCCGCTGACACGGCATGTCAGCGCGGAACCTCGTCGTGTCAACATCGAATGGAAGAGAAGGGAGAAGACAGCGGAGACAAGCCCTGTGCTCCCGGAGGAGACAGGCAGAAGAAGGAAGAGAGAAGAAAGAAGACGGAAGAAAGCCCTGGCTCCGCGGGGGAGCCAGGCAGAAGAGGGAGCAGAGAAGACAGAAGAGAAAAGACCGGGGAGTTGGCGCACCCCCGGCAGAAGACCAGGAAGACCGGAACCCTGGCGGAAGGCACCGGAAAGACCGGGGGATAGGCGCCATCCCCCGGCAGAAGACCCCGAAGTCCGGATGCCCCTCCCTAATGAAAAAGAGCTTAAATGGGGTGGGGGCATCCGGCGGAAGGCTCCGGAGAGGACCGAGGGATGGCGCCCTCCCCCGGCAGAAATCACCGAAGCCCAGGGTCCCGGCGGAAGATCGGGAGAGAAGAAACCCCCCCTTCTAAGAGAGCTAAAGAAGAAAGGGGGGGCTCCGGAGCAGATTAATAAAATATTTTATTCTGTGTGGTGTTTTTTTTTTACTTTACATTTCCCCCATGTGAATGGGTAGAGGTACGATGTACCCCATACTCATTCACATAGGGTGGGGGGCCGGAATCTGGGGACCCCTTTATTAAAGGGGTCTCTCAGATTCTGATAAGCTCTCCGCCCGCATACCCCGACAACCAACGGCCAGGGTTGTCGGGAAGAGGCTCTTGTCCCTATCGACATGGGGGCAAGAGTGCTTTGGGGTGGGGGGGCAGTGCCCCCCTCCCCCACAGCACACACTCCCCCATGTTGAGGGCATGTGGTCTGGTATGGCTCAGGAGGGAGGGTGGCGCTCGCTCGTCCCCACCCCCATTCCTGTCTGACCAGACTGCGTGCCTGGGATAAGGGCTTGGTTTGGATCTTGGGGGGGGGGGGGCACGCTATTTTTTTGGGCCCCGGTTTAACCCCTTATGTTCCAGACCAAGCCTAAGAGCCTGGTATGCACCTGGAGGGAACCCACCTTATTTTTTTTGGGGGGGGTCTGGAGTTCCCCTTCATGAACAGCGATCTGTCATTTACACATGTCAGTCCCATCCCCCCCCCCTACAGTTAGAACACACCCAGGGAACATATTTAACCCCTCCCTCGCACCTAGTGTTAACCCCTTCCCTGCCAGTGGCATTTTTTGAGTAAGCAATGCATTTTTTACAGCACTGATTGCTAGAAAAATGCCAATGGTTCCAAAAAAGTGTTCGATGTGTCCGCCATAATGTCGCAGTACCGATAAAAATCGCTGATCGCCCCAATAACTAGTTAAAACAAAAAAAAAAAAAAATTTGTAGACGCTATACCTTTTGCAAAAACCAAACACTAAACGCTATTTGCGATTTTTTGGAACCAAAAAGATGTAGAATACGTATCGGCCTAAACTGAGGGGTTTTTTAGTTTTTTGAATATATATTTTTGGGGATATTTATTATAGCAAAAAGTAAAAATAATTTTTACATATGTGGGCGGGACTTACGCAAGTCCCGCCCACATATATAAACATCGTTCAAACCACACATGTGAGGTATTGACGCGTGCGTTAGAGCGAGAGCAATACTTTTACCACTAGACTTTCTTTGTAACTATAAACTGGTAACCTGGAAAAAAAAATAAAAGGTCGCCTATGGGGATATTCACGGAATTCATTTTGGCCCCATTGCAGGAGTGTTTCCAATAGTAAAGCGTGACATGTAAGGTATCTATTTACTCAGTGTAACATCATCTTTCACATTATCCCCAAAAATTGGGCTCACTTTTGTGTTTTGTTAATTTTTAACCACTTGAGCCCGGACCATATTTCTGGTCAATGACCGGGCAAGTTTTTGTGATTCGGCGCGGCGTCGCTTTAACTGACAATTGCGCAGTCGTGCGACGTGGCTCCCAAACAAAATTGGCAACCTTTTTTTACACACAAATAGATTATTAAATGTGCGTGTTTACTTCTGTCTTTAACACCTCCCCTTCAGGCTGGAAAGCATCAGATCAGGGGAAACAAAAAAAAAAAGCTCTCATTCCATTGCAGCTTGGTTCCTACATGTGTGATGAACTGAGCATGCTCAAACACTTAGAAAAAAAATATCCTTTCTTTTTAAAAGGTGAAAAACACTCATTGGATGCTCATAGAGCGTGGTTTGGGTTAATTGCAGGTGTGCCCAATTACAAGCTCACCCAAACTAGAGACTGCAATTTGTTCATGTGATTTCAATTGCTTCATTACTAGCACTGTTATAAAAAGCTTGGATCGATCAGTCCTCAGCTGCCCTCAGAAGGGGCAGGCTGGCAGAAATGCTGTTGCTAAACACAAATGTGGTTTGTTGCATGGGTTTTGTTTTATTTTGCCAATGGTTTTGGTTTATTTTTAAATAATGTTCACTTTGATGTATTTGTCTATGTGGCCTTATTTTATGAAAAATGTGTAAAGCTATGGTTAATTAGTATTTTGAAATGTATTTTTGTTTGTTTGTCTTTTTTTGCTTTCCTTGTTTTGTTGACCAATAAAAATTACTTTAAAATTGTTAAGTTTGTCTTTTGTTACTTTTTCATGCTACATATGTTGACAGCTGCAGCTGAACTAGGTTTGGGCCTAACAAATTATGTGTGATTTTTGTCTAAGCTTCTTTCCTGGTGTGTAATCATGAAATGTTTGCCATGTTTATTCTCCCTGACTTTAAAGACAAAAACTGGTAAGTATTTTATTTATTCTGCAGTGGTCCTCAGCCCTCAAGTACCCCCGACAGGACATGTTTTGGGGATTTCTCTTATCAAGAATTGCTGTCCAGACTATTTTAAAGCACATGTGCAAGATGAAGGAAAACCTGCAAACATGGCCTGTGGGGGGGGGGGGGGGGTTTGCTATTGGTGGACAGGCTTGACGTGCTGATTTACAGCACTGTGCTTAAATCTAGCGCAAGGCAATCCTATTCAAATTGTGGGTGTTTGAGGGAAGCCAAGTGAGTGTTAGAACCCCTGCTTTGTGTTTTTTTATTTTTGTGTTGAGCTTTGTGTCCCTTTTCTTAAAATTGGCTTCACTTCCTGTCACACAGCTGAACAGGAAGTGAGGTTAAAACCCTACCAGTGTCATTTCTTGGGGACACCGGTCAATCTAACTAGTGTCCCCATTAAGCAAATTGCACTCCAGCACTGCTGTGTACACCCCAAATCATGGGTCTTCAAACTACGGCCCTCCAGTTGTTCAGGAACTACAATTCCCATCATGCCTAGTCATGTCTGTGAATGTCAGTGCATTACAAGGCCTCATGGGATGTGTAGTTCTACAACAGCTGGAGGGCCGTAGTTTGAGGATCCCTGCCCCAAATGATTATTTAGTTTGGGGTTTAGTAAAGGCAAAGCCACTCTGCAGTACAAGCATAGTTGCTGAAAATCAGAGAGGAAGCACTGATGGTTTTAACATCCAATCCTGTAGAAGCAAAGTTGTTTTGTTTTCTTCCTTGCTTTGCACTTGTAGGAGTGGATTTGCCTTTAGTAAATGGACCCCAAAGTCCAAGATCCCTAATAATTTGGGGTGTACACAGCAAAATGCTAGAGTGCAATTTACATAATGGGAAACTATTTAGATTGATCTCTGTGTCCCCAAGAAAATATATTAGTAAGGTTTTACCCTCACTTCCTGTTTGGCTATGTGACAGGAAGTGAATGAATTAGAAAGGGTGAAGACACCTCACAAATGTTGTCACTATCAGGGGTGCAGACATCCCCAAAAAAATTAGCAGATAATACTTATTTGCAAATTAATAATTTTTTAGTTAACATTGGGTGGGGTGCTCTAACACACACATTCCTACATATTAGCAACGCTCTATCCTGGCCTATTGGCATGGTTATATTTTCTTAGGGCTCTCAATAAAACTCTATGAAATTTGTGCTTAAACTAGAACCAGGGGCGGACTGACAACTCATGGGGCCCCCGGGCAATAGAAGATTATGGGGCCCCTCTGGCTTACAGATGACCACCACGCCAGGAGGTAGTGCAGAGGCGGGCAGCTAAAATCTTGGGATATTCACATTAAAAGCATGTCATTTTCGGACATATCAGGGACAGATCTAAAAAAAAAACAGATTTTTACATACTGTCCCTGGTTTTACTGAGCCTGGCAACCCGGATGGGGCCCCCTAGTGGCATGGGGCCCTCGGGCAGTGCCCAAGTGACTCAATGGTCAGTCCACCCCTGACAAGAACTATAATCAACAAGTTTTATTTTCTTTCATTTTGGATAGAGTGAGGGAGGGTTATAGGCCCTGTCAGTTTATTTTGTATTATCTGTGTCCAATTGGGGAGATTTGCCTTCACTTCCTGCCCCATAGCCAAACAGGAAGTGAGAGAAAAACTATGCAAATTAACCACTTCCCGCCCAGCCTATGGCCGATTTACGTCCGGGAAGTGGTTACACAATCCTGACAGGACGTCCTGCAGGATTTCATGCCGCACGCGCCTGTGGGGGCACGCAGCGCGGCGATCGGTGATGCGGGGTGTCAGTCTGACACCCTGCATCTCCGATCTCGGTAAAGAGTCTCTCACGGAGACGGAGACTCTTTACCACGTGATCAGCCGTGTCCAATCACGGCTGATCACGATGTAAACAGGAAGAGCCATCGATGGCTCTTCCTCACTCGCGTCTTACAGACGCCAGTATAGGAGAGCCGATCGGCGGCTCTCCTGACAGGGGGCGTTCGCGCTGATTGTTTATCAGCGCAGCCCCCCCTCGGATCACCACACTGGACCACCAGGGATGCCCACCCTGGACCACCAGGGTGTGCAAAAACAAAAAAAATATAGAACAAAAAAACAAAAAGCATTAAAAAATAAGAAAAAAGATGCCAATCAGTGCCCACAAATGGGCACTGACTGGGAAAATCAGTGCCACCCCACAGTGCCCATCCATGCACAGTGCCCACCTATCAGTGCCCACCTGTGCCACCCATAAGTATCCATCAGTGCCACCCATAAGTGCCGCCCATAAGTATCCATCAGTGCCACCCATAAGTGCCGACCATCTGTGCCGCCCATGAGTGCCCATCAGTGCCGCCTATGAGTGCCCATCAGTGCCGCATAGCAGCGCCGCCAATCAATGCCACCTCATCTGTGCCGTCAGTACTACCTCATCGATGTCCATCAGTGCCATCTCATCGGGGCCCATCAGTGCCGCCATATCAGTGCCCGTAATTGAAAGAGAAAAACTTATTTACAAAAAAATTAACCTAAAAAAAGAAAAAGGTTTTTTTGTTTCAAAATTTGCAGTCTTTTTTTAGTTGTTGCGCAAAAAAAAAAACGCAGAGGTGATCAAATAACAACAAAAGAAAGCTCTATTTGTGGGGAAAAAAGGACGCCAATTTTGTTTGGGTACAGTGTTGTATGACCGCGCAATTGCCATTCAAAGTGCGACAGTGTTGAAAGCTGAAAATTGGCTTGGGCGGGAAGGTGCGTAAGTGCCTGGTATGGAAGTGGTTAAGGGAATCCAGTGCCCCCCCAGAACTAGTGTGTGGGTCCCCTGAAAATTACTGGGCGGGGTTATACAAAAACAGGGTGTGACCTTGACAGGAAGGGGTTGGTCATTTTTCTATTAGGAGGTGCAGATATGTAGTCAGGCCTAGGGCAGAACCAAACCTTAATATACTACTGCATATTAGGGCTTATTTAGACCGGAACCGATTTACAGCGTGTTTTTATATTGTGGGAGGAAACCCACGCAGGCACAGGGAGAACATGCAAACTCCATGCAGATGCTGTCACGGGCGGGATTCGAACCAACGACTCTTTTGCTGCTAGGTCAAAGTGCTATACACTACACCACTGTGGTGAACGAACATGATTGCAGCTGAAAGCATGAGATCTTTTTTTTTTTTTTTCAATACCATGCTTTCCAGCCTTATTGACCCCGCCTCTCTCCATAAAGAGGACCTGTCACACACTAGTCCTATTACAAGGGATGTTTACATTCCTTGTAATAGGAAGAAAACTGATCATTTTTTTTTTATTTTTTTATTTCAGTGTAAAACATTATAAAACTAAATAAAAATAAATAAGAAAACCCCAAAAAAAAAATTTAAAGCGCCCCGTCGCGACGAGCTCGCGCACAGAAGCAAACGCATACGCGAGTAGCGCCCGCATATGAAAACAGTATTCAAACCACACAAGTGAGGTATCGCCGCGATCGTTAGAGTGAGAGCAATAATTCTAGCCCTAGACCTACTCTGCAACTCAAAAAATGCAACCTGTAGAATTTTTTAAACGTCGCCTATCGAGTTTTTTAAAGGGTAAAAGTTTGACGCCATGCCACGAGCGGGCGCAATTTTTAAGCGTGACATGTTGGGTATCATTTTACTCGGCGTAACATTATCTTTCACGATATAGAAAAAAATTGGGCAAAATGTATTGTTGTCCTATTTTTTAATTCAAAAAAGTGATTTTTATCCAAAAAAAGTGCGCTTGTAAGACCGCTGCGCAAATACGGTGTGACAAAAAGTATTGCAATGACTGCCATTTTATTCCCTAGGATGTCTGCTTAAAAAAAATATATAATGTTTGGGGGTTCTGATTAATTTTCTAGCCAAAAAATTGTGATTTTCACATGAAGGAGAGAAGTGCCAGAATTAACCCGGTGGGCAAGTGGTTAAAGTACTCATGGCTATAAAGAATAGAGGCATTGCTCATTAAAAAAAAAAAAAAAAAAAAGGGGGTCCCTCCAAATTAAATTACCAGGCCCTTCAGGTCTGGAATGGATATTAAGGGGAACCCCGCCGTAAAACCCCCCCAAAAAAAAGACGTGCGGTTCCCGGCAAATATCCATTCCAGACCCTTCAGGTCTGGTGTGGATTTTAAGGGGAACTCCACCCCAAATTGAAAAAAAAAATGGCGTGGAGTCCCCCTAAAAATCCACACCAGACCCTTATCCGAGCACGTTGACCTGGCCGGCCGCAGAAAAGAGGGGGGGACAGAGTGCGGCCCCCCCCCTCTCCTGAACCGCACCAGGCCACATGCCCTCAACATGGGGAGGATGTCCCCATGTTGATGGGGACAAGGGTCTCATCCCCACAACCCTTGCCCGGTGGTTGTGGGGGTATGCGGGCGGGGGGCTTATCAGAATCTGGAAGACCCCTTTAACAAAGGGGACCCCCAGATCCTGACCCCCCCCCTGTGTGAAATGGTAATGGGGTACATTGTACCTCTACCATTTCACCCCAAAAAAAATGTCAAAGTGATAAAAATGACAGTAGCCGGTTTTTGACAAATCTTTTAATAAAGTCTTCTTTTCTTCTTTCCTTCGGGGTTCTTCCGCTGCTTCATTCTTCTCGTCCACATCTTGCCCGACGTCTTCTTCTATCTTCTCCGTCCGTCCTTCCGCCTTCTGGTCCCGCATCTTGCCCGTTGTCTTGTCCTGTCGCCTCCTCGTCCGCATCTTGGGTCTTCTGCGGTCTTCTTCTCGGTCCGCCGCCTTCTCGTCCCCTGCGTTTGAATTGTAATTGGCCGCCGTTTTCCCGCTCCTGGGACCCGCCCCCCTCTGACGCCACAAGTAAACTCCTTAGAAGGTCATGTGCGTCAGAGGGGGGCGGGGTCACATGAGTGTGACACGGCGGGAACTTCTTCTCCGGGCGGCGCGATTGAAATTGAATTCCCCCGCTGTGTGACGCTCTGCGACCCCGCCCCCCTCTGACGCACATGACCTTCTAAGGAGTTTACTTGTGGCGTCAGAGGGGGGCGGGTCCCAGGAGCGGGAAAACGGCGGCCAATTACAATTCAAACGCAGGGGACGAGAAGGCGGCGGACCGAGAAGAAGACCGCAGAAGACCCAAGATGCGGACGAGGAGGCGACAGGACAAGACAACGGGCAAGATGCGGGACCAGAAGGCGGAAGGACGGACGGAGAAGATAGAAGAAGACGTCGGGCAAGATGTGGACGAGAAGAATGAAGCAGCGGAAGAACCCCGAAGGAAAGAAGAAAAGAAGACTTTATTAAAAGATTTGTCAAAAACCGGCTACTGTCATTTTTATCACTTTGACATTTTTTTTGGGGTGAAATGGTAGAGGTACAATGTACCCCATTACCATTTCACACAGGGGGGGGGTCAGGATCTGGGGGTCCCCTTTGTTAAAGGGGTCTTCCAGATTCTGATAAACCTCCCGCCCGCATACCCCCACAACCACCGGGCAAGGGTTGTGGGGATGAGACCCTTGTCCCCATCAACATGGGGACATCCTCCCCATGTTGAGGGCATGTGGCCTGGTGCGGTTCAGGAGAGGGGGGGGGCCGCACTCTGTCCCCCCCTCTTTTCTGCGGCCGGCCAGGTCAACGTGCTCGGATAAGGGTCTGGTGTGGATTTTTAGGGGGACTCCACGCCATTTTTTTTTTCAATTTGGGGTGGAGTTCCCCTTAAAATCCACACCAGACCTGAAGGGTCTGGAATGGATATTTGCCGGGAACCGCACGTCTTTTTTTTTTTTGTTTTTTACGGCGGGGTTCCCCTTAATATCCATTCCAGACCTGAAGGGCCTGGTAATTTAATTTGGGGGAACCCCTACACATTTTTTTGTTTGTTTTATGAATGAATCCCTTTAGAATTGTCAGAGCCGACAATTCATTATAGCCGCGTGTGAATTTTTAAATGACTTTTTTCCTTCAGAATGTCACTTTGTGCAGGGGGAGTTCTAAGTGCGGGAAAAATGCGCTATTTCACATGCTGACATTACACCCCCCCTAGGTACGAAATTTAAAGGAATATTTCACTTTTATTGTTTCACTTTAAGAATTATTAATTTCACTGCTCCCGAAAAAACGGCCGTTTTAAAAAATAAAAAAATCATTGATACATGTTCCCTGGGGCAGGACTGAGGTCCCCAAACACTTTTTAGGACAAAACTTGCAGATTAGCCTTTAAAATGAACACTTTTGATTTCTCCCATAGACTTCTATAGGGAGTTCGGCGCGGCTTTACATATTAGTTTCAATGCGCCGGCTGCTACGCTGGTTCATGCGCCTGATTAAGCCTCCACCCGGAGTACTAATTAATGCATGAACCAGCGCAGCGCACATAGCTTAGTAAATCAGGCCCAAAGCTTTACAACCTCTTTAAGTTTCAGTTCAGTGAATAAAAGAAGAATTTGATCCCCAAGCAAAACATGACTTAGTACTTGGTGGAGGAACCCTTGTTGGCAAGCACAGAGGTCAGACGTTTCTTGTAGTTGGTGATCAGCTTTGCTCACATCTCAGGAGGGTTTTTGGTCCTCTCTTCTTTACAGATCTTCTCTAAATCCTTAAAGGAACACTAAAGGCAAGATTTTTTGGGGGGTAAAATAACAAACATGTTATACTTACCTCCACTGTGCAGCTCGTTTTGCACAGAGTGGCCCCGATCCGTGTCTTCTGGGGTCCCTCGGCGGCTGTCTCTGCTCCTCCTCGCAAAAGCTTTCCACCTTCATGCGAGCTCCCTCGCATGGTGGAAAGCTTTTGCTAGCGCGCTCCCGTGATACAGCGGTGGCCATAGCCACCGACTGTATCACTCGGCCCCGCCCCCTGGCACACCGTGTCATCCACTGTGATTGACAGCAGCGCCAGCCAATGGCTGCGCTGCTATCAATCCATCCAACCTAGCCAATCAACGGCCAGGCTGGGAACCGAACAGGATGACGAGGACGCGCCCGGGACTTTCGAGGGGTGAGGTAAGTAAAACGGTGGCTCGGGGGGGGGGGGGGGGGGCTGTGCTGCATAGGATGCATTTAGGTAAAAAAACTTTTACCTTTACAACCCCTTTAAGGTTTCTTGGCTGTCTAGTGGCAATTCGAAGTTTCAGCTCCCTCCATAAATTTTATATAGGATTAAGGTCTGGAGACTGATAAGGCCACTCAATGACCTTAATGTGCTTCTTTTTGAGCCACTCCAGTGGAGTTAATGCCAAAGAGCTAAATTTGTGGTCTCATATGACCACAGCACTTTCTCCCAATCCTTCTCTGAACCATTTAGATGTTCATTGGCATGAATGTACATGTGCCTTCTTGAGGAAGGGGAACCTGCTGTGTTCGAAGGAAGAAAAAATGCTGACTATGAACCTAAGAACAACATTCCCTACAGCATGGAGGGGGAACACGATGCTTTAGGGCGGTTTCTCTGCTAAAGGTACAGGTTGACTTTGCCACATTGAGGGGCCAATGGACGGGAACATGTATTGTAAAATCTTGGATGAGAACCTTCTTCCCTCAGCCAGAACACTGAAGATGGGTCGTGGATGGGTCTTCCAGCATGGCAATGACCCAAAACATACTGCCGAGGCAACAAAGGAGTGGTTCAAGAAGAAGCACATTAAGGTCATGGAGTGGCCTAGTCATTCTCCAGACCCTAATCCTATAGAAAATAGAAAATTTATGGAGGGAGCTGAAACTTTGAGTTGCCAAGCGACAGCCAAGAAACCTTGAGGATTTAGAGAAGATCTGTAAAGAAGAGTGGACCAAAATCTCTCCTGAGATGTGTGCAAACCTGATCACCATGCAGAGATTTCACCAAGAGAGGCCCAAAGAGATAGGAAAAATTGTCTAAATCCAAAAACACAATAGAATAGATACATAATAATTATGAACATTATCACTATATAGATTATGTATAAAAGTTGAAATATTATTAGTAATAATAATATTAATATATATAAAAATATATATATATATATAATAATATATTTAAACTACTAGTCCCATTAATTCATCATGTAATAGAAATGAACAAAGGCAGACATGTTTAAAGTCCACCCTGGGTGACAACTAATAAGGTGCTTCAAAAATTACACCCCCCATTGGAATCCATGCATTCGGGGTCCTGAAAAGGGCCGGACGCATGGATAGGGGGCACCTGCGCGCCCTTAATAGACGGACCGCCCCTAATGTGGCCGCTCGGTAAGTGGGCCTTAACAACCAGCGGCCCTGTTACAACTTACCTTGCTAAGAGCATGCTCCCGTCAATGTTAGCCGGCGGGTACCAGAAAGCTCCCGATGCATACTAGTGATCGGGAGCTTTCTGATCATGTGACAGCCAACCATGGTGGTCACATGATCAGAAACCCTGCCCCGCCTCCCAGCCCTTTAAGGGGTTTCAGATGCCGGGAGGCGGGACAGGGTTTCTGATCATGTGACCACCATGATTGGCGGTCATATGATCGTAAAGCTCCCAATTGCTAGCATGCATCAGGAGCTTTCTGGTACCCACCAGCTGATGTGCCGGGAGCACACTCTCAGCAAGGTAAGTTGTTGTAACAGGGCCGCTCGTTGTTAAGGCCCAGTGGCTGCATTGGGGGCGGCCCGCCCATTAAGGGCGCAGAGGTGCCCTCCCCCCCATCCATGCGTCCAGCCTCTTTTAGGACCCCGGATGCATGGATTCCAATGGGGGGGGGGGGGTGTTTTTGAAGCACCGCCAAGGAGTCAAGTACACTTGTATGAACGAGGCCTAAGACACGTCACATCTGTGTATGTACCCGTCTCTCTGGAGTTCATCTTGAGTGACGTCAAAGCAACTTTAACGTCCGCCGTCCTCTGATTTCCAGCAAAATAAATTAGCGCCGTACCTTTTTTCCCGAGCGCTCGGAACGATCCGCCGTTATTCGTAGATATCCATCAATTCGTGGAAATAGCTGCAGCAGAATATTTTCCAGCTGAGTTAATGCGGTTCCCCAGAATCGCGGCAGATTGTCTTCCAAAATTTGAATTCTATTTTATCTGGAGAGGTCGGTTTGCAGCCGCGATGAAGAAGAGACACTTGCTCCGAATATATCCTTAGAACTCGCAGCCAAGAATCCGGCTTCCTCCAAAGACATCATGGCCCGCAGATGTTTATTATTGTAAATCCCGAGAAAGATCCACAAATGCCACCGAGGGAGAAAACTTTCATAAAAATAGTCCTGGAAAACAAAAATAATGAACAACTGATTATCCCAGCTCTTAAAGCAGACCTCCGGCTAGTATAAAAACACTCTTTATGATGATTAAAAAGAACTAAAAAAAAAAAAAAGTATTGTGTTTTAAAGTTCTGCCAGAAGAACGTCTTGAGATCGGTCTTTATATTACTTTTATATTACTTTTCTGCCATCGCCTGCTTAGAAAAAATTTGAAAAAAGGGGTCTGTCTTGCATTGTATAATGTGGCCAGCCTAACATGTTTCAGACACTAATAGGTAGATTCAGGTACAATAGAGCAAAGTTACGGTGGCGTAGCTTAGCGTGTTTAGGCTACGCCGCCGTAAGTTAGCTAGGCAAGTACATGATTCACAATGTACTTGCCTGCTATGTTACGGCGGCGTAGCCTAAAGCGGGCGGGCGTAATGGCGCCAAATTCAAATGTGTGGAAGGGAGGCGTATTTAATGCTAATAAGGCTTGACCTTACGTTTTTGACGTTTTTTTGTTACTGCGCATGCGCCGGGCGCCTACATTTCCCAGTGTGCATTGCGGCTAAGTACGCCGTACGGGCCTATTGATTTCGACGTGGACGTAAATTGCTATTCGCGGACGACGTAAAAAATTCGAATTTCGATGTGGGAACGGCGGCCATACTTGACATTACTATTCCATGTAGGGCTAAGCTCTAACTTTAGGCGGCCTATCTCTAACGTAAACGACGTAAAAGTACTGCGTCGGCCGGGCGTACGTTCGTGAATCGGCGTATCTCCTCATTTACATATTCTACGCCGACCGCAATGGAAGCGCCACCTAGCGGCCATCCAAAATATTGCAATCTAAGATAGGACGGCGCAAGCCGTCGTATCTTAGATATGTTTAAGCGTATCTCTGTTTGAGCATACGCTTAAACATAAGTCGGCGTAGATTCTGAGTTAGGTCGGCTTATCTACTGATACGCTGGCCTAACTCTTACTGAATCTACCTATAGGAGCGGAAGGGAGAGGTGTTATAGACAGGTCAGAGATGGAGGAGAGCATTGTTAACCACTTAACCCCCGGACCATATTGCTGGTCAAAGACCAGAGCACTTTTTGCGATTCGGCACTGCGTCGCTTTAACTGACAATTGCGCGGTCGTGCGACGTGGCTCCCAAACAAAATTGGCGTCCTTTTTTCCCCAGAAATAGAGCTTTCTTTTGGTGGTATTTGATCACCTCTGCCGTTTTTAGTTTTTGCGCTATAAACAAAAATAGAGCGACAATTTTGAAAAAAAATTATATTTTTTACTTTTTGCTATAATAAATATCCCCCAAAAATATATAAAAAAACTTTTTCTCCCTCAGTTTAGGCCGATACGTATTCTTCTACCTGTTTTTCATTAAAAAAATCGCAATAAACGTTTATTGATTGGTTTGCGCAAAAGTTATACCGTTTACAATATAGGGGGTAGTTTTATGGCATTTTTATTAATATTTTTTTTTTACTAGTAATGGCGGCGATCAGCGTTTTTTTCAGTACTGCGACATTATGGCGGACACTTCGGACACTTTTGACACATTTTTGGGACCATTGGCATTTTTATAGTGATCAGTGCTATAAAAATGCATTGGATTACTATAAAAATGCCACTGGCAGTGAAGTATGTTCCCTGGGTGTGTTCTAACTGTAGGGGGGGGTGGCCTCACTAGGGGAAATGACTGATCACTGTTCATAAATTGTATGAACAGAAGATCAGCATTTCTCCCCCTGACAGGACCAGGAGCTGTGTGTTTACACACACACAGCTCCCGGTCCTCGCTCTGTAACGAGCAATCGCGGGTGCCCGGCGGCAATCGCGCCCGCCGGGCACTCGCACGGGAGCCAACGTTATTGTACGGGCTCTTGCGCAGGGGAGCCCACCTGCCGCCGTAGAACTGCGGCGGCAGGTCGGCAAGTAGTTAACACGCCGTACTTCTGGTCCCGCTCAGAGATGACACTCACACACACACACTTGTACTTATAAAGGTATTAAATATAGACATCTGTAGATTAGCCTCTAGAGGGCGCTTTCATTCGCTTAGCGCATGGCTACTCAACCGGCGACCCTCCAGCTGTTGCAGAACTACAAGTCCCATGATTCATTGCAACACTGACAGTTACAAGTATGACTCCCCAAGGCAGAGGCATGAAGGGACTTGTAGTTCCGCAACAGCTGGAGGGCCACAGATTGAGCATCCATGGCTTAGAGTAATTACTTGATCATTAAACCAGATAGCAGTCACACAGGGAGTGCTTTTTTCAAAGTGCAACAGTCCAGTAGCAAAGCCAAGATACCATGCAAAAGCTTGTGGTGCCACTCTAGTTGTTCAAAAAACAAACAAGTCTGGTGTCTCGATGTATTAGATGGGTCCAGGGTGTCAGATGCTTAATCCAGGAAGCAACCGACCATGCAGGGACAGAAGGACGCCGCAAACCGCCATAGGTGAAGAGAGATGTAAACAGCCTTGGTCTATATCTACTCCTATGCCAGGCTCCGACGCGTTTCGTCCCCACCCACCAGGGCTCAGTCGTAGAGTAGCAAATCCAAGCATTATGTAATGCACAAGCCTCATACAATAAACAAAAAACTCCCAACTTTTTGAGATGAGAATAAGGAACACCTATCAGCAAAAGTATATAGACATAGGACACGCCCCCTGCCGTGTCCCCCTTAATCGCTTGCCACCCGCCCATCGTCATATGAGGTTGTTAGGTTTTAGTGGTGACATCTGAATAATGGGTGCAGTTACAGACATCATTCAGATATCTTCTTTTTCAGCCGGCAATTACCAACACTATAAAAACAATCATAGTGGCTATTCAGCCGATTGATCATTCTTACAGGCAGCGAGAGGAGCCCTCCCGCCACCCTCTGGTTCTTCTCCGGCCTTGCCCCTGCCATCGGCTAACCAGAGAAATAAACAACTGGCGTCGGATGCTGACCATAGAGATTCCCGGCGGGCCAGATGGTCACTGGAGTCTCTATGATCGTTCGGAGGCTGGGCATGTTGTTATGACGTCACGTCCGGCCTCTGCATTTGAAAAAAATGCCGCCGCTGAGGTTTTTTTTTAATTGATTTTTCGCCTATGGGGATTTTTAAGTACCGAAGTTTTGCGCCATTCCACGAGCGTGTGCAAGTTTGAAGAGTGACAGGTTAGGTAGGGATGTCCCGATACCGATACTAGTATCGGTATCGGTACCGATACCAAGCATTTCCCAGAGTACTTGTACTCGGGGGAAATGCTCTGATGCCTCACCTGATACCTGGGCAGTCAGGGTGATCGGTGCGGCAGGGCAGATGCAAGTCTTCTCCGTGCTGTCTTCTCCTACCCGTGCTCCGTGTGCTTCCTCCCCCCCCCCCGTGCTCCGTGTGCTGCCTTCTCCTCTCCCGTGCTCCGTGTGCTTCCTTCCCCCCCCCCCCCGTGCTCCGTGTGCTGCCTTCTCCCCCCATGCTCCGTGTGCTGCCTCCCCCCCCCCCCTCGTGCTCCGTGTGCTTTCTTCTCCCCCCCCCCCCCGTGCTCCGTGTGCTGCCTTCCCCTCTCCCGTGCTCCGTGTGCTGCCTTCTTCCCCCACTGTGCTCCGTGTGCTGCCTTCTCCCCCCATGCTCCGTGTGCTGCCTCCCCCCCGTGCTCCGTGTGCTGCCTTCTCCCCCCCCATGCTCCGTGTGCTGCCTTCTCCCCCCCGTGCTCCGTGTGCTGCCTTCCCCCCCCCATGCTCCGTGTGCTGCCTTCTCCCCCCCCCATTCTCCGTGTGCTGCCTTTTCCCCACCCATGCTCCGTGTGCTGCCTTCTCCCCCCCCGTGCTCCGTGTGCTGCCTTCTCCCCCCCCGTGCTCCGTGTGCTGCCCCCTCCGTGCCGTCTTCTCCCCCCTCTGTGCCGGCTCCTACCTTTTCCGAATGAACAGAGCCAGTGATCACTGACTCTGTCCATTCACATAACTGAGCATCGTAACCTGTGTTTACGATGCTTCAGTTTATGAATGGAGAGAAGCTTCTCTCCATTCATTTTAGCTGAGGCTGCTGAGAAAGGGACTGGGGAATCTGTGTCCTTAGTCCCTTTCTCTGTCTCAAACGGGAAATGTCAGAGGTCTGTTAAGACCCCTGGTATCTCTCCAAAGACCCCCAACAGGGCTGATTAAAAAAATAAAATAAAAAAATAAAATAAATAATTAAAAAATTAAAATTAAAAATAAAATGTAAATAATAATAATAATAATAATAAAAAAAACTGCAATAACCGCCATTTTATTATTTAGGGACTCTGCTAAAAAAACATATATAATGTTTGGGGGTTCTGTGTAATTTTCTAATATGATTTTTACATGTAGGAGAGGAAATGTCAGAATTGGTCTGGTAGGCAAGTGGTTTAAGAAGTACTTTAAAAAAAACATATATTAGTTAAACCCACAAGTGCTTTTTTACCACTACTATTCTTTTATATTGGCTTTTGACATTAAAAAATGCATCAATTTAGGAAATCAGATACAAGGTTTAGTGCTGGAAAACACTTTTTGAAAGATAAAAAGTGCATTTTATATACCGGTACAGCTATATGGACAGAGGCGGCTCTTTAATTAGGCGGTCGCCTAAGGCCTCGCACTCACAGGGGCCTTGTGGCCACCTAAATGCATTACTCCAGATTTGAGGGACAGGGGACCTTAACGCTGCTGTGCTCAGGCAGCGTTAAGAGCCCTGACTCAGGAGCGGGGCTGCCAGCATCCCTAACAACCAGTGAATATCGGTGACACCACCCCTTGAGACGTCAATGACCCAGCATGCCCTCAGTCAATGACGTCACAAGGGGGCGGGTTCACCAGGTGACATCACTGGGTGGCCCCCGCCCCTTAGTTAGCTGGATCTGGGGGCCGTCTTGATAAAGGGGGCTTCCAGATTCCGATAAGCCCCCTGCCCGCAGATCCCCACAACCACCGGCCAGGTTTGTGGGGAAGAGGCTCTTTTCCCATCATGGGCGGGAGTGGGGCCCCATGTCAAGTTTTGCCTAAGGCCTCACAAAGCCTAGAGCCGCCTCTGTATATGGATCAGACCAAAATGAGGGACAAATGAGGAGGGAAGAGGGACAAAATCAGGGACAGTTGGGAACTATGCAAAAACGTCCTTCTCCTCCCATTGTAGTTCAAGCAGACACATTCTACACGGGAGTGACAACTCTGCTCTGAATTCAGGAGCAGTGCAGCATTGTTGCCACCCCATCACAGGAAGCTGCAATAGGTGGACGTCACAGGTAGGATCACCGGTTATTTGTAGGACTTCGCCGGCATTGCAAAAGAAATTATAAGTGCAGATGCATTTATAAAAGTGCTGCAGCAGCACACAACGACCCAAAGCGGCCTCTTCTAATGCATCTTAATGGGTGGCTGGATGCCCGGGAATGTCATTATGCAGGCTCTGCATGCTGTGCAGCCGTGTGCATAAAGCGTAATACAAACGTATGGTCTCATTCACATGGCACAGTAAAAATAGGGGGCCAGATCCTCAAAGAAATTACGCCGGCGTATCACTTGATACGCCGCGTAATTTCAAATTACCCGCGTCGTAGCTTTAGTTTGAAACCCTCAAACCAAGATACGACAGCATCTGGGTTCGATCCGACAGGTATACGTCCTCGTACGCCTTTCGGATCTAAGATGCAATACTTCGGCGTCCGCTGGGTGGCGTTCACGTAGTTTTCCACGTCGGGTATGCAAATTAGCTATTTCCGACGATCCACGAACATACGCGCGGCCGTCACATTCTCTTACGTCGTCTCTAGTCGGCTTTTTCCGGCGTATAGTTAAAGCTGCTTTTTTGCGGCGTATAGTTAGATTTGCCATGTTAAGTATGGCCGTCGTTCCCGCGTCAAAATTTTTTTTTTTTTTTGCGTAACTCGTCCGTGAATCGGGATGGACGTAAGTCACGTCTAAGTTTAAAAAATGACGTCCTTGCGACGTCATTTCGCGCAATGCACGGCGGGAAATTTAGAAACGGAGCATGCGCAGTTCATTCGGCGCGGGGACGCGCTTCATTTAAATGAAACATGCCCCCCTAATCGCCGATTTGAATTCCGCCGCCAGAGATACACTACGCCGCCGTAACTTACGGCGCAAATTCTTCCAGGATTCGAACCAGCCAAAAGTAAGTTACAGCGGCGTAGCGTATCTCTGATATGCTGCGCCGATGTATTTCTATGTGAATCTGCCCCAGGCAGTTTAGCCACCCCCTCCACTGCTTTTTTTTTTTTTTTTTCAAAAATTCCAAAATTTATAGCGCAAAAAATTAAAACCACAGAGGTGATCAAATACCACCAAAAGAAAGCTCTATTTGTGGGGGGAAAAAGGGACGTCAATTTTGTTTGGGTGTAACATCGCACGATCGCGCAATTGTCAGTTAAAGCGACGCAGTGCCGAATTGCAAAAAATGGCCTGGTCTGTAAGTGGTTAAAAATATAATTATAGACCCTATGGGCCAGATTCACAAAGAGATACGACGGTGTATCAACAGATACACCATCGTATCTCTGACTTACACTGGTCCTATCTATGCGCCTGATTCATAGAACCAGTTACGCATAGATATGGCTAAGATCCGACAGTGTTACACTGTGTTACACTGTCGGATCTTTTTTTCCATTTAAAAATGGCGCCGGGGGCGTTCCCGCTGATTTACGATAAATAATATGTAAATCAGCGAGATACGCAAATTCACGAACGTACGCGGACCCGTCGCAGTGTTCTTACGTCGTTTCCGTAGCGGTTTTCCGTCGTATACTTACCCCTTCTTTTATCAGGCGCAGCCAATGTTAAGTATAGCCGACGTTCCCGCGTCGAATTGTAATTTTTTAACGTCGTTTGCGTAAGTCGTTCTCGAATACGGACGGACGTCGTTTACGTAAGCGTCGCAACCACTGACGTCCTAGCGACGTCAGTGGGAGCAATGCACGCCGGGAAATTTCGCGGACGGCGCCTGCGCATTTAAATCGGCGCAGGAACGCGCCTGATTTAAATATGACACTCCCCCTAGCCGCGGAATTTGAATTCCGCCGGGGGATTTGCGATCCGCCGCCGCAAGTTTGGAGGTAAGTGGTTTGTGAATTAGCCACTTGCCTCCTAAACTTGCGGGAGCGGATCTTAATTCACGTAGATCGAGTGGATCTATAGATGCGCTGAGCTACGTGAATCTGGCCCACAGTGTGATGTGCAGGACCCCGGAAGACCTGAACAGGACCGTCCTCCCTCTAATTACAGACGAGGCGTTCTCCTAAACAAATCATCATGTGAAGGACGGGATATACACAGACAGACAGACAGAGCCCGCCGCAGCACAGGAACATCCTCTGTCACCGGGTTACAAGCGGCCTGGCCTTTGGCTGCGTCGGATGTTTTTCTTAAGGGCATACATCCAATGTAAAGCTCCATAAAGAGGAGATGATACTATATAAGGAAAGAAGATGTGAAGGATGGATGGCTGAGAAGAAGAAGAAGATTCATGTGGACGGGAGGACAAGGAATTGCCGCTTTCATGAGAACTGCACTGAAATAAAAATGGAGAAGAGAACAAAAGATTCAGGCCTAGGTTCACATATATGCGCTGCAGGAAAACGCAGCCAATCCTGTGCGTTTCCTGCACCGCTTTGAAACGAATGTTAAATTAACAACACCCCAAACCAGCTCACAAAACACAGTGGCCCGGATTCAGAAAGGAGTTACGTCGGCGTATCTCCAGATACGCCGTCGTAACTCTGAGTGTGAGGCGTCGCATCTCTGCGCCTGATTCATAGATACGCCTCACTGTTGCCTAGATACGAGCGGCGTAAGTCTCCTACTCCGTCGTATCTTGGGGTGCATATTTACGCTGGCTAGAGGCACTTCCGTAGATTTACGCGTAGAATATGCAAATGAGCTAGATACGCCGATTCAGAAACGTACGTGCGCCCGGCACATTGATTTACGCCGTTTACGTAAGGCTTTTTACGGCGTAAAGTTACCCCTGCTATATGAGGCGTAGCCAATGTTAAGTATGGACGTCGGGACAGCGTCGAATTTTGCGTCGTTTACGTAAGTCGTATGCGAATAGGGCTGTGCGTAAGTTACGTTCACGTCTAAAGCATTGACTATTTGCGGCGTAATTTGGAGCATGCGCACTGGGATACTTTCACGGACGTTGCATGCGCCGTTCGTTAGGAGCGTCAGTTACGTGGGGTCACGATTAATTAGCATACAACACGCCCCCTACCAGCCTACTTTGAATTACGCGCGCTTACGCCGGCCCATTTACGCTACGCCGCCGTAACTTAGGACGCAAGTGCTTTGTGAATACTGCACTTGCCTCACTAAGTTACGTCGGCGCAGTGCAAATGGGATGCGCTACGCCGGCATAAAGATACGCCGCCGTACGTGAATCTAGCTAAGTGCGATTGTCTGAATCGGATCACGGCCACAAAAAAAAGGGTCCTGTACCATTTTGGTGCAGATGCGGTGCGATTTCAGCCATGCACAGGCATCGCATGTGATTTGCACAGGAATACGGTGCGATTCTTGTGCGAATCACATGCAGTGTCCCGCACCGCACTCGTGTAAACGCAGGATCAAAACCAATCAATGGCCATCGAATCTCACCAAATGCTGGGAATTCTTTGCAACCGATCAAGCAGTGGCGGCCCCCCTAATCCATGCGTCGGCAGGGCCTGCCTTTGGGGTGTGCAAGCTGTGCAGCCGCACAGGGCGCCATGGGCAACAGGGGCGCTGTGCGGCCATCACAGCTCTCAGAATGTGAGTCGCAGCAGGGCCGGTGTCAGCTTCCTACCACCCCCCCCGTACCCCACTACCAGCTTCCTACCACCCCTCCAACGTCATCCCCCTACCACCCCACCCCCGTCATCCCCCTGTCATCTTCATCCCTCCTGTACCCCTCCTGTTTGCAGTGATCAATGTTTTGATGCGATTTTTTTTTTATCCAAAAATATGTAATAAGCGTATTTTGATTGGTTTGCGCAAAAGTTATTGCGTCTACAAACTACGGGAAAGATTTATGTCATTTTTATTGTGTTTTTTTTTTTTTTACTAGTAATGGCGGCGATCTGCGATTTTTTTGCGGGACTACGACATTGCAGCGGACAAATCGGACCCCTAACTGACACTTTTGGGGGTACCAGTGACATTACTACTGTAATCGGTGCTTAAAATATGCACTGTTACAGTAATAATTCCTTTGGCAGGGAAGGGGTTAAGTTATTTATTATTGTAATTGTTTGTACATGCAATTAACTGTTATTAAAACAAATGATTTGTTACTAATATTTTTTTCCTCTTTGTGTATGTTTAGGTGACCAGGGGGTGAGGGGTGAAGGGGGCGCCACAGGATTAGCTCGCACAGGGCGCCTGAACACCTAAGGCCGGCCCTGTGCGTCGCCCCCCCCTAATCCATGCGTCGGCCCCTAATCTACCTGCGGGACGCCGGACACAGGAGGCTATAATTGGCTTCAAAAAGGGTGGGCTCGGGCGCAGAGCCCACCCAGTTGTGTGTCATTAGCGAATTAATATTCACTAATGTCTTCCGGTTTCTCCTCCCTGCCAATCAGGACCCGCGGAGCTTGGGCGCCCACAGTGCCGTGTCCTAATGGCGACGTATATATACGTCGATCTGCCCAGCCATGCCCTTCTGCCTACGTATATAGTGGTGCAGCGGTCGGCAAGTGGTTAATGGAGTTTACTGTAGAGACTCTGGGGCAGATCCTCAAAGAAATGACGCGGCGTATCTCTTGATACGCCGCGTAATTTCGAATTTTGCGCGTCGTATCTTTGTTTTGGTATCCACAAAACAAGATACGACGGCATCTGTGTTAGATCCGACAGGCGTACGTCTTCGTACGCCTTCTGATCTTAGATGCAATTTTTCGCCGTCCGCTAGGTGGCGTTCACGTCGTAATCCGCGTTGAGTATGCAAATTAGCTATTTCCGACGATCCACGAACGTACGACCGGCCGTCGCATTTTTTTTTACGTCGTTTCCGTTCGGCTTTTTCCGGCGTATAATTAAAGCTGCTATATGGTGGCGTACTCAATGTTAAGTATGGCCGTCGTTCCCGCGTCTAATTTTAAAAATTTGACGTCGTTTGCGTAAGTCGTCCGTGAATGGGGCTGGATGCCATTTACGTTCACGTTGAAAACAATGACGTCCTTGCGACGTCATTTGGAGCAATGCACCCTGGGAGTTTTTACGGACGGCGCATGCGCAGTTCGTTCGGCGCGGGGACGCGCTTCATTTAAATGAAACACGCCCCCTACCCGCCCAATTTGAATACACTACGCCACCGTAACTTACGGCGCAAATTCGTTGAGGATTCAAACCAAAGCCAGGTAAATTACAGCGGCGTAGCGTATCTTACATCTGCGCCAGGCGCAGCATATGTATGTGGATCTGCCCCTCTGGCATTAGGACCACCCTTCCCTAAACAAGCTGCACCTTTCAGATGTTAATTAAGGTGGTCAGACAATCCAGTTTGAAGCTGACCACCCACAATCTCCCTTCAGATCCAGACACCTTGCCCTTCTGATGACCATATTAGGACGTGTTTAGGCTATCAGATGAAGTGTGAGCTTTCTCAGTGCTTGGCTGATGAAGGAGACACGGGCGGGCGGCGCAGACGATGAGCAGGATATGCAAGCGATGACCCTGGCTCAGGAGTTTCGAGTTCAGCTATACCTGAAGGGCTTTGATTGTTGATGTGCAAATTATCCGACAAGTCCCCCTTGTTCCTGTAATGCGCATCTCCAATTGGTTGTTTCATGGGCTGTTAAAGTGTCAAAGTATCCACACAACATGGATATAAAGAACTTATTAAATACTTAACATTCCAAGCTAAAGAAGCGCATAGACATTGGATGACAGTCTCTAAGTTTGGCCTTCAGGGCCAGATCAGGGCGATGATCCAACGTCTATGGGCAGCTAGGGTCGCCACCTTTTCTTCAAGTCAAACCCGAACACTTCAGCGTCACACAGCAATTTTTTAGTATGCATAGATGTTGCTATTAAATAACATTTCTAATCATATGAAGTTAATCAGAGAGAAAGAGAAAGAGTTCCCCCTTTAGATCAGAATCCACAGAGTTCCCCCTTTAGATCAGAATCCACAGAGTTCCCCCTTTACACCAGAGTCCACAGAGTCCCCCCTTTAGATCAGAGTCCACAGAGTTCCCCCTTTAGATCAGAGTCCACAGAGTTCCCCCTTTACACCAGAGTCCACAGAGTCCCCCCTTTAGATCAGAGTCCACAGAGTCCCCCCTTTAGATCAGAGTCCACAAAGTTCCCCCTTTGGATCAGACTCCACAGAGTTCCCCCTTTGGATCAGACTCCACAGAGTTCCCCCTTTGGATCAGACTCCACAGAGTTCCCCCTTTGGATCAGACTCCACAGAGTTCCCCCTTTGGATCAGACTCCACAGAGTTCCTCGTTTAGATGAGAGTCCACAGAGTTCCTCGTTTAGATGAGAGTCCACAGAGTTCCCCCTTTAGATGAGAGTCCACAGAGTTCCCCCTTTAGATCAGAGTCCACAGAGTTCCCCCTTTAGATTAGAGTTCCCCTTTAGATCAGAGTCCACAGAGTTCCCCCTTTAGATCAGAGTCCACAGAGTTCCCCCTTTAGATCAGAATCCACATAGTTCCCCCTTCAGATCAGAGTTCCCCTTTAGATCAGAGTCCTCAGAGTTCCCCCTTTAGATCAGAATCCACAGAGTTCCCCCTTTAGATCAGAATCCACAGAGTTCCCCCTTTACACCAGAGTCCACAGAGTCCCCCCTTTAGATCAGAGTCCACAGAGTTCCCCCTTTAGATCAGAGTCCACAGAGTTCCCCCTTTAGATCAGAGTCCACAAAGTTCCCCCTTTGGATCAGACTCAACAGAGTTCCCCCTTTGGATCAGACTCAACAGAGTTCCCCCTTTGGATCAGACTCCACAGAGTTCCCCCTTTGGATCAGACTCCACAGAGTTCCCCCTTTGGATCAGACTCCACAGAGTTCCTCGTTTAGATGAGAGTCCACAGAGTTCCTCGTTTAGATGAGAGTCCACAGAGTTCCCCCTTTAGATGAGAGTCCACAGAGTTCCCCCTTTAGATCAGAGTCCACAGAGTTCCCCCTTTAGATTAGAGTTCCCCTTTAGATCAGAGTCCACAGAGTTCCCCCTTTAGATCAGAGTCCACAGAGTTCCCCCTTTAGATCAGAATCCACATAGTTCCCCCTTCAGATCAGAGTTCCCCTTTAGATCAGAGTCCTCAGAGTTCCCCCTTTAAATCAGAGTCCACAGAGTTCCCCCTTTAGATCAGAGTCCACAGAGTTCCCCCTTTAGATCAGAGTCCACAGAGTTCCCCCTTTAGATCAGAGTCTACAGAGTTCCCCCTTTAGATCAGAGTCCACAGAGTTCCCCCTTTAGATGAGAGTCCACAGAGTTCCCCCTTTAGATGAGAGTCCACAGAGTTCCCCCTTTGGATCAGAGTCCACAGAGTTCCCCCTTTGGATCAGAGTCCACATAGTTCCCCCTTTGGATCAGAGTCCACAGAGTTCCCCCTTTAGATCAGAGTTCCCCCTTTGGATCAGAGTCCACAGAGTTCCCCCTTTGGATCAGAGTCCACAGAGTTCCCCCTTTGGATCAGAGTCCACAGAGTTCCCCCTTTAGATCAGAGTCCACAGAGTTCCCAATTTACTTCTGAATCCGCAGAGTTCCCTTTTACTCTAAGGAGAGACTTTGCAGACTCTGATGTAAGGGAGAACTCTGGGGACGCTAACATAAGGGATGCTCGGGTGTACAGCGAGGACTCTGATGTAAGGGGGAGTACTGTGGCCTCTGGTGTAAAGGGGGGGCTTTGATGTAATGAGTGCTCTGAGAACCTTGATTTACCTTAGCATACTCAGAGACAGGAGAGAGAAGGTGGAAGACTTAGTCTGGTCTAAATAATGTGTCCGGGTCTCAGACAGTCTGAAACCCGGACGCATTATTCCAAACCCAAACTGTCCGGGTGAATCCTGAACAGGTGGCAACCCTATGGGCAGTGCCGATCCTGACCTCCCTGGGGCCCTAAGCAGACAAATGACATGTCACATTAAAGTTGAGAAGCAGGGGGGGGGGGGGGCCTGCCAACAGAGACGTGTGACATTAAAGATTCAAGTGCTGAGAAGCGGGGGAAGGGGGTGTTCTGCTGTCGGAAATGGTTTCTTACATTAAAGTGAGAAGCGGGGGGTGCTGACTTCTTACCTCTTCTCCCATGCAGCCAGCGAGTTGAGAAGCGGGGTGAGGGGCCGAAAATCATTTGGGGGGCCCTGGCGGGGCCTCTAGTAATTTGGTGGGCCCTCCGCGGCTTTGCGGGCCCTAACTGGCTTGCATAGTGAGCCTATAGGGCGGATCGGACCTGTCTATGGGGAGCTCGACAACCAAAAAAGAGATTTCAGAAATTGATCCAGATTGCCATCAGTTTTGCCAGCTTTGGGAACTGTGCATTGCTCCAACCTCTCCCTCTGTTGCTGTAAAAAGAGCAACTGGAACATTCTTCTCGAATGGGGTTGTGGGCCAAGAAGATATTGTTAGATGGTTGGACTGGGCATTCATTTCTGAACCTTTATTTATAGATCTGGCTAGCTTAACCACTTAACCCCCGGACCATATTGCTGGTCAATGACCTGGCCCCTTTTTGCGATTCGGCACTGCGTCGCTTTAACTGACAATGGCACGGTCGTGCGACGTGGCTCCCAAACAAAATTGGCGTCCTTTTTTCCCCACAAATAGAGCTTTCTTTTGGTGGTATTTGATCACCTCTGCGATTTTTATTTTTTTGCGCTATAAACAAAAATAGAGCGTCAATTTTGAAAAAAAATGAATATTTTTTACTTTTTGCTATAATAAATATCCCCAAAAATATATAAAAAAACAATTTTTTTCCTCAGTTTAGGCCGATACGTATTCTTCTACATATTTTTCATAAAAAAAAAATCGCAATAAGCGTTTATTGATTGGTTTGCGCAAAAGTTATAGCGTCTACAAAATAGACGCTATAACTCCTCTAATTGGCTGCTGGGGAAAAGTGGCTCTGCCAGAACCCCTCTAGAGCCACCTGTCGCCCAGGGGTGGAAACAACACCCCTGGGGCGCAGACTGACCTACAGGACAGTTCAGGAATGACAGCAGCCCACAATTTAGCAAATTGTGAATGGGAGTAAAATAACTCTCCCATTCCCCACTAACTTTAGCGTAGTGCCCATACTGAAAGTAAGGGTGCGTTATACTAGTAATGACGGCGATCAGCGAATTTTATCGGTACTGCGACTTAATGGCGGACACTTTTGACACATTTTTGGGACCATTGGCATTTTTATAGCGATCAGTGCTATAAAAATGCATTGATTACTATAAAAATGCCACTGGCAGGGAAGGGGTTAACACTAGAGGGCGAGGAAGGGGTTAATTATGTTCCCTGGGTGTGTTCCAACTGTAGCGGGGGTGGCCTCACTAGGGGAAATGACTGATCGCTGTTCATACATTGTATGAACAGACGATCCGTCATTTCTCCCCCTGACAGGACCGGGAGCTGTGTGTTTACACACACACAGCTCCCGGTTCTCGCTCTGTAACGAGCGATCGCGGGTGCCCGGCGGTGATCGTGCCCGCCGGGCACGCGCGTCGCACCAGGGGCGAGCGAGGGACGCGCGCCTCCGGCGGCTCGCACGAGCCCCTATTGGCTGAAATGCGAGATGACGTATAGCTACGTGATCTCGTGCAGCCGAGCCGACCTGCCGCCGTATAACTGCGGTGGCTGGTCAGCAAGTAGTTAAAGGGACACTAATGGTTCCCTTGTTTTTTTTAAAAATTAACAAACATGTCATACTTACCTCCCCTGTGCAGCTTGTTTTGCACATAGTGGCCCCAATCCTCATCTTCTGGGGTCCCTCGGCGGCTGTCTCGGCTCCTCCTCTCAAGAACTATCCCCCTTCAAGGGAAGCTCTCTCCCATGGGGGTTAGTTCTTGCGGGCGTGCTCCCGTGATACAGCCAGTGGCTATAGCCACCGACTGTATCACTCGGCCCCGCCCCCCGGCACGCCGCGTCATTGGATGTGATTGACAGCAGCGCGAGCCAATGGCTGCGCTGCTATCAATCCATCCAATCTAGCCAATCAACGGCCTAGGATGCAAGGTGAAAAGAAAATGAACCTTTACATCCCCTTTAAGGAGAAAAGAATATGAGGGTTTACAACCCCTTTAAAGTATAGCTAAAGCCAAACCTTTTTTTATTTTATTTTCGATGGAGTAGAGTAGTCTTCAAACTTTTTTCCTTTAATTTTTCTTTCTATGCTTGTCTCGTCTGGGAGCTTTCCCTTTACTTCCTATCCCGTAGGCACAGGAAATCCTATCTTAGATAAGCGACAACTGGAAGAGTGTCCTTATTTTAAGATATCACCTCTATCCTGACAATTAAAAATGTTTAATTTTCCTTCACGTTCAATCCCAGTGACAGTGATCACGGGACAAATAGAGATTCTGGCCCAGATTCACAGAGAGCAAGGCGCACATTACGCCGCCGTAGAGCAAACACTGTACGCTACGCCAACGCAGCGCAGAGAGGCAAGCATTGCATTCAGCAAGCCAGTGCTCCCAACGCTGCGCCAGCGTGGCGTGGGTTTCGAAGGCATACGCCGGCGTAGGTGGAAGTGGGCGTGACCCCATGCAAATGAGGTGTGACCCCATGCAAATGATGGGCCGAGCGACAGACAGGTACGTATCACGAACTGCGCATGCGCCGTGACGTGGACGCATGCACAGCACCCCCCCCTGCGCCTGCGCCTGGACTTGAAGTCCAGCAATGTACAGGAAAATATAGTGTACATAGTGCAGGAGTATGTAAGGTACAATATAGTCTAGGAATGTGCAATGGATAATATAGTGTTTATAGTGCAAGAGTGTGTAATGGACAATATAGTAGTGCAGGAGTGTGTAATGGACAATATAGTAGTGCAGGAGTGTGTAATGGACAAAATGATGTATATAGTGCAGGAGTGAGTAATGGATAATATATTGTATATAGTTAGGAATGTGTAATGGACTATATAGTGCAGGAATGTGTAATGGACAATATAATGTATATAGTGCAGGAGTGTGGAAAAGAAAAAAACCTTGGATATAAATGTGTGACTGCGGACACCCGCCACCCGCTACACAAAAAAGGCATTTTAATTGGGGGGGCACAGTATAATGTTGGTGGGGCCATGGCCCCCTCTGGCCCCACCCTAGTGACGCCACTGCCCGTGGAACCCTAGGGTTCCTCCAGAGGTTGGTAGGGGTTCCTTGAACAACGAGCAATTTCTGCCTCTCTGATAACTTCCCACTGACACCATTGATTGTTCTAGCTATCTGTAAGGGGAGAATTCTTCCGAATGATCACAAGTGTAAGGAGCATTCTTCCCACTGACCATCACACTAATGTATCATGAGTTTTAGATATAGTCATTTTTAGCAGGGTATCCCTGACCTCTGAAAGTTATTTCAAGGGTTCCTCGGTGTTGAAAAGGTTGAGAAAGGCTGCACTAGGGAATAAGGGGCAAATACTGTATATACTCGAGTATAAGCCGACCCGAATATAAGCCGAGGCACCTAATTTTACCACAAAAAAATGGGAAAACTTATTTACTCAAGTCTAAGCCTAGGGTGTCCATCTGCATGCCTCAATGTGCCTCACTGTGTCCATGTGCATGCCTCACTGTGCCCATGTGCATGCCTCACTGTGCCCATGCCTGAGGCCCCGTACACACGACCGAGTTTCTCGGCAGAATTCAGCCAGAAACTCGATCGGAGCTGGATTCTGCCGAGAAACCCGGGCGGGTGTACACTTTTCACCGAGGAAGCCGACAAGGAACTCGTTGGGCCAAATAGAGAACATGTTCTCTATTTCCTCGTTGTTCAATGAGAAAAGTTGGCCCGCCGAGATCCTCGGCGGCTTCAACACAGAATTTGACGAGGAACTCGATGTGTTTGGCACGTTGAGTTCCTCGGACGTGTGTACGGGGCCTCACTGTGTCCATGCCTCACTGTGTCCATGCCTCACTGTGCCCATGCCTCACTGTGCCCATGCCTCACTGTGCCCATGCTTCACTATGCCCATGCCTCACTGTGCCCATGCCTCACTGTGCCCATGCCTCACTGTGTCCATGCCTCACTGGATCCATGCCTCACTGTGTCCATGCCTCACTGTGCCCATGCCTCACTGGATCCATGCCTCACTGTGCCCATGCCTCATCGTGCCCATGCCTCACTGTGCCCATGACTAGACTGACGTTTAACATGGGAGTCTATGGAAGGGATGCCCGGCGTTGAAAAATCGGTGCTCCTCAGCCGTAGTTCCCCAGACAACAAGCTTTGCACACTTGTATAGGAAGAGTGAGGCTACATGTGTGTCAAGTGGGAGAGGACCTACGACCAGCTGGTACCGGGTCCCCAAAGTCCAGGAAATCAGGCGCAAAAAAGGTAACTTGAGTATAAGCCGAGGGGGGCATTTTCAGCACAAAAAAAATGTGCTGAAAAAAATCGGCTTATACTCGAGTATATACGGTATTATCTATAAAACCCTAAAGCATCAGAGAATAAGGGGACAGTGAATAAACAAAAAAAACAGGGAACAATGAGGAACTACCACTGAACAAGATACGAGGCACCAGGAACTAAGTAGACAAATAATTACAAATCCTCTAGACACCAGTAAATGGGAGAGGGAGTAATTATTATACCACAAAGCACCAGGGAATAGGAAGGCAAACAATTATATTATTAAACTGTATCTAAAGCCAAAACTTTTGTTTCCTTTTGGATAAAGTAGGAAATTATTAAAACCTCTGCTAGCTTTGTCTCCACCGGGCAGATTCACCCTCTCAGGTTCTCCTGGTGACCATTGTTACTGGGAAAAAAAGTGATGGGAAATCAAAAGGTCAGACATATACTGTAGATACTAACTCCTCCCCTTTACACATGTTTCTAAGGCTACGACTCAAACACAGAGATGCTCCCCTAAGAAGTCTTCATTAGTGTCCCCCATCAGAGTCCCCCCAGCAAGTGTCCCCCAGCAGAGCCCCCCACAGCAGGTGTCCCCCATCAGAGCCCCCCACAGCAGGTGTCCCCCATCAGAGCCCCCCACAGCAGGTGTCCCCCATCAGAGCCCCCCAGCAGAACCCCCTCACAGCAGGTGTCCTCCATCAGAGCCCCCCACATCAGGTGTCCCCCATCAGAGCTCTCCACAGCAGGTGTCCCCCATCAGAGCCCCCCACAGCAGGTGTCCCCCATCAGAGCCCCCCACAGCAGGTGTCCCCCATCAGAGCCCCCCAGCAGAACCCCCTCACAGCAGGTGTCCTCCATCAGAGCCCCCCACAGCAGGTGTCCCCCATCAGAGCCCCCCACAGCAGGTGTCCCCCATCAGAGCCCCCCACAGCAGGTGTCCCCCATCAGAGCCCCCCACAGCAGGTGTCCCCCATCAAAGCCCCCCACAGCAGGTGTCCCCCATCAGAGCCCCCCGCAGCAGGTGTCCCCCATCAGAGCCCCCCAGCAGAACCCCCCCCCCCCACAGCAGGTGTCCCCCATCAGAGCCCCCCACAGCAGGTGTCCCCCATCAGAGCCCCCCAGCAGAACCCCCCCCCCCCCCACAGCAGGTGTCCCCCATCAGAGCCCCCCACAGCAGGTGTCCCCCATCAGAGCCCCCCAGCAGAACCCCCCCCCCACAGGAGGTGTCCCCCATCAGAGCCCCCCACAGCAGGTGTCCCCCATCAGAGCCCCCCAGCAGAACCCCCCCCCCCCACAGCAGGTGTCCTCCATCAGAGCCCCCCACATCCGGTGTCCCCATAGATCAGTACTTGTCCAATAGATCCATCATGTAGCTCGGGCGCGCTGGGAGCAGAAGCAAATTACAGGGGGCGGGGCATACGTGGCATCTTTGGTTACTTGGAGGGTGGCACTCGGAGATCATTTCTGGGATTGGCAGCAGCTCTGGCCAACCCAGAAGCCTCTCATCACACCGACCTATGGTAGAAGAGCCGACACACGCAGAGAGGGCGGGGCAGACAGGAGACTTTGGAGCTTTGGCGCCCCCACCTCTGTGGCGCCTGGGTGCGGTGCACCCCGTGCACCCTGCCTAGGATCGGCCCTGTCACCTAGTGTTTAAAGTTGAGCGCCATCTGTGTGAGCACTGGCGCATTCCCGATTGCTCAACCTACGTCACTATTACCGCGTGGTATGCAGCTGGGACTTCCATTTTTTTTTTTTGGTTTATCCTACAAATGTTGTGTCTTTTATTATGGTGGCTGTTTCCCGTTCTTGTTGTTGTCTTTCCCTGTACGCCCGATGCTTGTGTGTTCGGTTCCAGTACGCTCTAACGCCACTGCCCCCCCCAGCCCAGAGCTGTGTGTCTCCTTTTATTTGTGATAGCACTCCCAGAGCCTCCCGGTGCAGGAAGCATCATGTAAGCAGATCTCCCTGTGTACAGAGCCTGGAACTGGTGAGTCAGCGAGTGCAGCATTATCCACTTCATCTGACAATAGTCCAGGAAAAAAAACACATCAGACCCGGACGGCCCCCCCTCCGAAAGCCCCGTCAGATGCAGTCTCTTCTTTTCTTTTTTTCATGGTTCGGAAAAATCAATGCGACCGACTCAGCTCCAAAAGTCTCCTCTCTGTCTAATATTCATGAACTGCGAGTTTCAAAATGTCAACCTTGTTTCCTGAACATCTGCTGGGCACACGACAACAAGGCCGGGAACGGCTCAGCTTCTGTTTAACTTTCACTGGCGACCGCGGCAGCGGGGTCATGCCCACACAGCATTACAATTCCCCGGAGGCCCTTTGCTTACACCTGGCATAATGCCCTCCGAAAAAGGGAAATGCCCAAATTTGCTACGGAGACATTCAGTCTTAGGATTAGAGCGCTAAGTAAACACCATACAATATGAAGGAGCCGGAATTCACAGAAAACAATCAGCATACATATTGAGTTATTATTGCAATATTTCTTTTTTCACATATATATATATATCATTTTCTTGCTTGCTGTCCCATACTTCCGTTTTGGTATTACATACACTTTATATATTACTAAATGAGACTCTATATAGTGGCTATGTATATTTCACTGCAGTTTACAGTAAGACAGGAACAATAAAATATAACCACTGTGCAGCACTAATAAATCTGAAAGCGGAACTTCAGTCATTTTTTCATCCTTGCATCTATTAAATCTTCTGCCCTTGTTGTTTTAACTTTGGATAGTAAAACTTTTTTTTCTGCCAGTAAATACCATATACAGCCCACTTTCTTGTCTGGTCATTGGCCTAGGCTTATGACATCATGCACAGCTCTCTCTCTCTCACTCTCTTGAGAGTTTGCTAAGAAGGGAGGGGGGATGAGTTATAAGAGGGACAATGAGAGCTGCAGAAATGTGCTTCTGTGTCTCTGTGGAAATCCAGGAAGTGAACAGACAGCAGCTTCAGCTAACCACAGTTAAAATGATTGCAGCCGGGGCGTGGCCTGACACGGCATGGAGTTAGGGTGACCACGTGTCCCGGATTGCCCGGGACAGTCCCGCATTTTGCAGGACTGTCCCGGGCAACTTCATTCCAGGACAATACAGTGTCCCGGAATGAAACTGACACAGCTACCCCCCTGGGCCAATCTGATGCCCCCAAAAAAGGGCGCCACATCACTGCTTTACTCACTGACAGTACTTGCCCTGGCCGGGAATGCCTGGAGGAGCACAATTCCCGCCCCCTGCTTGTGATTGGAGAAATCATAAATCCCGCCTCTTGTGTCCAATCACTGTGCTGTGATTCGTTATAGCACAAGCTGATTTTTGGGAAGGGGGGTGTCCCTGAATGGTAGTTTGGAAATGTGGTCACCCTACATGGAGTAGGACGTGTGCACCCTAGGCTCTGTCCATTACTCCTCTTCTGCCATTAATCCTGGACTCTGCTGATCCTCCCTTCCGCAACTGACACCTGCCTGGGGTCCCCCTTTACACCCTGCCTGGCCTCCCCTGCCCTCCAACCATCCGGCGGCCCGAGTGGAGCGGCAACCCTCCCGCGCTGTGGCCGCATTCAGGAAATTCCGCGGCTTCGACCTAATCGCGGATGTCCGCGGTCATCTTGGCACTCCTCTGCCTGGGCTCAGCGCTAGGCCCCGTCCCTACTACCGGACAACAGACCTTCATAGCACCATACCTGGCCTCCACTGACCCTCAACACTCCAGTGATCCTACCGGAGAGGCTTTCCCTTCGCACTGCGGCCGCATCTAGGCAGGACCGCGACTTCGGCCTACACCCGGAGGTACGCGACCATCTTGGTGCTCCCCTCTGTCTCGTCACTGGGCCCCATCTCTGTTGCCGCTCTGGAGACCCTCCTCACACCAAACCTGGCCTCCTCTGACCTCCAGCCATCCGGTGGCCCGCACGGAGGCTACGTTTAGGCAAGACTGCAGCTTTGGCCTGTGCACGGAGGTCCGTGGCCATCTTGGTGCCCCTGATCCAGCACTGGGCCCTGTCCCTGTTACCGGTCTGAAAGCCTTTCTCCCGTCCCTCCTAGCCTACTGAATTTGAGAGTCACCGATCACACCCGCTATCATGTCCCTCCCAAAAAGCTAAAATGATTGCAGCCAGACTCAGTGGAGAGAGATTTCTGCAGCATACTTGGCAAGTACAGAATCATAGTACAGTGGAACCTTGGATTACGAGTATAATCCGTTCCAGGAGAATGCTCGTAATCCAAAGTACTTGCATATCAAAGCAAGTTCCCCCATTGAAGTCAATGAAAATTAAAATACTTAGTTCCGCATTGACTTCAATGGCATGCAATACCAAATGCGGTCAGAGGCGGGGGGCGCCGGAGAGCACCGGAAACGGCCGGAAAGGCCCGAGGACAGTTCGGCTGACCTCGTTAAACCTCGGAAAGACTCAGTTTGCGAGCCTTTCACAGGATTGCCGAGGTCAGCCGAAGTGTCCTCGGGCCTTTCCAAACAATCGCCAATGATCTGCGCAATCCGGCTCCGGCACCCCCCACCTCAGGTCAAAATCAGTACTGCATTCTCAATATAAAGAATGTTCCTTACATTGATGGTCAATGGGAAGAATGCCCCTTTAAACTTGTGGGCAATGGGAAAAATGCTGCGTATATTGATGGTCAATAGGGAGAATGCTTCTTACATTGGTGGGCAATAGGAAGAATGTACCTTGCATTGATGGTCAATGTGAATAATGCTCCTTGTACTGTTGGGCAATGGGAAGAATGTTGCGTATATTATTGGGCAATGGGAGGAATGCTCCTTACATTGGTGGGCAATGGGAACAATGCTCCTTATACTGGTGGGCAATATAAAGAATGTTCCTTACATTGATGGTCAATGGGAAGAATATCCCTTATAATGGTGGACAATGGGAAGAATGTTGCGTATATTGAGGGTCAATAGGAAGAATGCTCCCTACATTGGTGGGCAATAGGGAGAATGTACCTTAAATTGTTGGTCAAAGGGAAGAATGCTCCTTGTACTGGTGGGTAATGGGAAGAATGTTGTGTATATTGGTGGTCAATGGGAAGAATGCACCTTACGTTGGTGGGCAATGGGAGGAAGGCTCCTTATATTGGTAGTCAGTGTGAAGAATGCTCCTTATATTGGTGGGCAATCAGAGACAGGTTCCTTATGTTGGTGGCCGGAGTGATACTCTAACAGACCACTGAAAGATAGAACCTCACAATTCTAATCGCGTTCTGCGATCCACTGACCAAAATCTGGTCAAGGTGCCAAAAACCAAATACAAGTCCAAAGGAGAAAGAAGGTTTGCTTTTCAAAGTCAGAGACTATGGAACGCTTTACCAACCAGCGTTCGGTTGGAGGAAAACCACCTGACTTTCAGAAGACAGATTAAAACTCTGCTCTTTTGATGTCATGAGACACGAAACATCAAGCGCCCAGAGGCGATTCAGTTCGCATGTGCCGCGCTATATAAGTTTTTCATTCATTCATTCATTCATTCAAAGTTCACTGGTGTCATGCTGCTGGTTCTTCCAAATGGAGTTGGCCCTAGAACTCTCCAGGCACCATCAGGTTGGAGGCCAATCAGCCACAGCTCATGGAACCCTGGTAGAGAATAGCTGTATTAAGCCCCGTACACACGATTGGGTTTTTGCCCAGCCAAACTCACATCGGAATTCCATCGGAGTAAAAGAGAACATGTTCTCTATCTAAACTCCGACAGAATTCCTCTGAAAAATGTCCGATGGCACATACCAAGGGTCGGAACTTCCGATGGAAAAAGTCTGTCGGACTTTTTCCATTGGAAATTCCGATCGTGTGTACGGGGCTTTAAAACATCGATCAAACAGCTTAACATTTCTAACAAGACGAGGTTAGTGACACTCAGGGTTTTTTTTCTCAGAGAATAGGTGCAGGAACTCCCCTACTTCTGAGTCACCTGTTGTGTCCACCCCCTACCCACCTCCGAGAACCATTCCTTGGCTCCACCCCCTACCCACCTCCGAGAACCATTCCTTGGCTCCACCCCCTACCCACCTCAGAGAACCATTCCTTGGCTCCACCCCCTACCCACCTCTAAGCACCATTCCTTGGTTCCACCCCCTACCCACCTCAGAGAACCATTCCTTGGCTCCAGCCCCTACCCACCTCTAAGCACCATTCCTTGGTTCCACCCCCTACCCACCTCAGCGAACCATTCCTTGGCTCCACCCCCTACCCACCTCAGAGAACCATTCCTTGGCTCCACCCCCTACCCACCTCTAAGCACCATTCCTTGGTTCCACCCCCTACCCACCTCTGAGCACCATTCCTTGGTTCCACCTTTGAGCACCATTCTTTGATTCCACTCCCTGCCCACCTCCGAGCACCATCCCTTGGTTCCACCCCCTAACCACCTCTTAGTAATGGATACAGAACCAAGTATCAATTTGTGGTGCTAAGTAATTTGCAACAATGGAGCTTCACCAGCAACAATAGACTCTGAACAAGCTAGCAACAATATACCCCTCCCTCAACAGTTGATGTCTCCCAGCAACTATTGTCTCCCAGTAGCATATGAGCCCCCTAGCAACAATAGATCCCCTACCAGTGACAACTGACCTCCCCAGCAACAATTGACCCTCAACCTGTAAAAATAGATCCCCTCCAGCAACAATAGATCCCCCAGCAGCCAGCATTAATAGACCCTCCAGTACACCCCAGCACCCCTTTGCCATTACATACATTCAGAGCTGGAGGTGCCGGAACTGCGTTCCCCCGCGTTCCTGCTGAAAAAAAGCCCTGGTGACACTTCATTATGCAATAAGGGGTAAAGGTATCTTTCAAAGCCCCTCTAAATATTATAGTAAAATTATTTTTGAGCGTGTCAGAGGAGGAAAAAAAGGTTAAAAAGCCGTTTACCCATTGGCCATTGTTCCGTAGGCAGTCTGAAACTTCTGATCACTCATCATGCACCCGTCATCACCCACTCTTGCTGCCGCCCTCAGCTGATGTATTTCCCGCTGAATAGGCCGCGGCCCTCAGAGGCACATACCTGGATAAGTGGTGTCTGTTGGTTCTCTTCTGTCACCATACAACTTCCCCTACACGTGCAATAAAACGCGGTCCTCCCTTAGGCAACCATGGGAGGTAGAATGAAAGGGAAGGGAGATTGGAAGGCCTCTTGCTCATAATAAACATACCAGCAAAGTGGAAATGTTGGTTACTGGAGCCTCGAGGCGTCACTTTATCTCTGTGCAGGAGGCAAAAAAATTCTTCTAATGACAGAACTCAGATGACCTTAATAATTCGTGGCAACAAGATTTACTTTCAACTGCCTTTAGCTTTTTAGGAAAATTACAAGATCATTTTGTCAACTTCAGGTTTCAGCTGATATCATAAAAATGCTGAAAAATTCCTGGTAAGTGCTTAAAGCGGGGGTTCACCCAAAAATACATTTTTAACATTACATTCAGCCGAGTTGTCCTAATGACAATGGGCTGCTTTTTTTCCCCCCCGTACATACCGTATTTTCACCGCCGCTTCCGGGTATGTCTTCTGCGGGACTGGGCGTTCCTAATTGATTGACAGGCTTCCGACCGTCGCATACAGCGCGTCACGAGTTGCCGAAAGAAGCCGAACGTTGGTGCGGCTCTATACGGCGCCTGCGCACCGACGTTCGGCCTCTTTCGCTAATCGGCAGGCGTAGCGCGACTCGCGCATGTGCCATAGGGAACCAGGCAGTGAAGCCGGAGCGCTTCACTTCCTGGTTCCCTTACCGAGGATGGCGGGGGGGGGGCAGCAGAGTGACGAGCGATCGCTCGTCCTCTGCTGTGGACGGCGCTGGACTCCAGGACAGGTGTCCTAATATTAAAAGTCAGCAGCTGCAGTATTTGTAGCTGCTGGCTTTTAATTGTTGTTTTTTTTCAGCAGGGCTCCGCTTTAAGGCCCCTTTCACACTGGGGTGGGAGGCGCGGTGGCGGTATAGCGCCGCTAAAAATAGCGGCGCTATACCGTCGGAATTGCCGCGGGATTCGGCCGCTAGCGGTATTAACCCCCACTAGTGGCCGATAAAGGGTTAATACCGCCCGCAATGCGCCTCAGAAGAGGCGCATTGCGGGCGGTATTGCCGCGGTTTCCCATTGTTTTAAATAGGAAGGAGCGGTATACATGCCGCTCCTCTCACCGCTCTTAAGATGCTGCTTGCAGGAGATTTTTTTCTCTCCCGCCAGCGCATCGCCTCAGTGTGAAAGCCCTTCACATTGAGAAGGCTGGGCAGGAGTTTTTCAGGCGGTATTTAGGCGCTATTTTTAGCGCTATACCGCCTGAAAAACTCCTCAGTGTGAAAGGGGCCCAAGACTGGGATGCCATTAAAGTTCATGTGGGTGTAAAGGCAGGTGTCCCAATACTTTTGGTAATATATAGCTGGATTCAGAGACAGTTACGCCGGCGTATCAGTAGATACGCCGTCGTAACTCTGAATCTACGCCGTTGTAAATTTAAGCGTCTTCTGGAAACCAGATACGCTTAAATTAGGCTAAGATACGAGCGGCGTAAGTCTCCTACGCCGTCGTATCTTAGGGTGCATATTTACGCTGGCCGCTAGGTGGCGCTTCCGTTGAGTTTGGCGTAGAATATGCAAATGAGCTAGATACGCCGATTCAGAAACGTACGTGCGCCCGGCGCATTTTTTTACGTCGTTTACGTAAGGCGTTTTCAGGCGTAAAGTTAGTCGAACAAAAAGCCGGCCTAGCCAATGTTAAGTATGGCCGTCGTTCCCGCTTCGAAATTTGAAAATTTTACGTCGTTTGCGCAAGTCGTCCGTGAATGGGGCTGGACGTAATTTACGTCCACGTCGAAACCAATACGTCCTTGCGGCGTACTTTGGAGCAATGCACACTGGGATATGTCCACGTTAAAAACTTCAATCACGTCGGGTCACCAGTCATTTACATAAAACACGCCCCCCTGTTCCACATTTGAATTAGGCGCGCTTACGCCGGCCCCATTTACGCTACGCCGCCGTAACTTAGGAGGCAAGTGCTTTGTGAATACAGCACTTGCCTCTCTGACTTACGGCGGCGTACAGGGCCGGCCTTTGGGGTGTGCGAGCTGTGCGGCCACACAGGGCGTCATGGGCAACAGGGGCGCCGTTCGGACACCCAGAGGCGTACTATGGGGGGCGAGCCACTCCCGGGTACCACACACTGGGGGGGTGTCAGACCGGCACCCCCCTCCGCGATTGTTTTACACCTGCGGTGGCATTGTTTTCCTCTTTGTGTATGTTTAGGTGACCGGGGGGCGAGGGGTGAAGATGGGAGGGCGCCACAGGATTAGCTCGCACAGGGCGCCTGAACACCTAAGGCCGGCCCTGGCGGCGTAGCGTATCTCATAGCGGCCGATATGCCAGTCTATCTGAATCTTGCTAATAGTGTATGTCCTTGGGCAACAGTCGTTAGGAGGGAATCCCTGCTCCACCCACCTGTACTACACACCTTCCTCCATCACAACCTACACTGCCCCCTATTGACCAGTATAGTGTCGGTATGTGAAATATGCAACAGGTAAGAGATGAGCCAGAAAACCACAAAAAATAAATAAAATTCGGCTGAGATCTGGCAAGTTTCCAGCCATGGGAAGAAGTAGAGACCACCACTGGCCTCCTGGGATCAGGCACATATTCCTTACATAATTCACAATCTTTTCCGTGACGTTGCATTTAAAAAAAGTTGGACTTTCATTTGGAGTTGACTGGTCCTTTAATAACTTCCAATCGCCTCCAGACCAAAAGAATTCTTAGAATTCGCGGTGACATCAGCTGTGAAAGGCAGTATTTTCCCTTTTACGAGCTGGAGCCGGCAAAACCCTGGATCGCAGCACTGACAAGTCTTTAGAGCTCATCTGAATGGAATGTAATAACTTGGGCTGGAAAACCATTACTTACTGGAGAGACAGCGGCGGCCGTGTGTAAAGCTTACCCTACCTATATATAACGTGTACTGTACACATACTGTAGTTCTGGGAATTCTGTGCGCCGGCATTCTCAGAAAAACGCGCCTGGGAGTCTCCGCTGCACAAAGGTCCCAGGCAACGCGCCCTTCACAGACGCCCAGCGCGCCCGTCCTTCTACATTGTGCAGCAAATACACTTTAATATTGTCTATTATCACCTTAAACCTCCATAGTATTTATTTTATATTCTATTCTCAGATCCAGCCGGGCCGAGCCGGAGGAAAAGCGATGACATTAACGAGTCGTGTCTTACAGGGAAATAGAGATTTACCATTCATGTGTATGAATAATTAAAGACACTGCAGAGATTTTTTTTTACTTAAATGGACACCCAGGAAGCATTTAACCGCTTAAGGACCGAGCCTCTTTTTCAGATGTCTTGTTTACAAGTTAAAAAAAAAAATAATTTTGCTAGAAAATTACTTAGAACTCCCAAACATTATAACTTTTTTTCCTAACACCCTAGAGAATAAAATTACATTTTTTTAATAAAAAAATAAGACAACAGTAAAGTTAGCCCAATGTTAAACTTCTAATTTCTCTGGTGACTTTGGGGACCCGGTACCGGCCGCTCGTAGGTCCCCTGGACCCCAAACGTACCACACATGTAGCCCCACTCTTTCTCTACAAGTGTGCAAAGTTTGTTGTCTGGGGGACCCGGGGAGCACCGGTTTTTCAAAGCCAGGCACCTCTTCCATAGACTTCCATATTAAACGTCAGTCTAGTCATGGGCACAGTGAGGCATGGGCACAGTGAGGCATGGGCACAGTGAGGCATGGACACAGTGAGGCATGGACACAGTGAGGCATGGACACAGCTAGTCATGGGCACAGTGAGGCATGGACACAGTGAGGCATGGACACAGTGAGGCATGGGCACAGTGAGGCATGGGCACAGTGAGGCATGGGCACAGTGAGGCATGGACACAGTGAGGCATGGGCATAGTGAGGCATGGGCACAGTGAGGCATGGGCACAGCAAGGCATGGGCAGTGAGGCATGGGCACAGTGAGGCATGGGCACAGTGAGGCATGGGCACAGTGGGGCATGGGCACAGTGAGGCATGGGCACAGTGAGGCATGGGCACAGTGGGGCATGGGCACAGTAAGGCATGGGCACAGTGGGGCATGGGCACAGTAAGGCATGGGCACAGTGAGGCATGGGCACAGTGGGGCATGGGCACAGTGGGGCATGGGCACAGTGAGGCATGGGCACAGTGAGACATGGGCACAGTGAGACTTTGGCACAGTGAGGCATGGGCACAGTGAGGCATGGGCACAGTGAGGCATGCACATGGGCACAGTGAGGCATGCAGATGGACACCCTAGGCTTATACTCGAGTCAATACGTTTTCCCATTTTTTGTGGTAAAATTAGGGGCCTCGGCTTATATTCGGGTCGGCTTATACTCGAGTATATACACTATAAGCTTATTAGTCTGCTGCTTCTCTTTTCAATGTCCAGTCACAGGCAGGAGAGGGGCAAGACCTGATTGGTCCCTTGATTTGGCAGTGACTGGACATTGAAAGGGGAAGCAGCAGACTTTTAATTTGTCACTCTGCTATCTCCCTCTATCAGCATGCTCCTTGCACAGGGGCGTGCTGATAGAAGGAGCGAGCAGAGCGATAGAGAGATGAGCTTATTAGTTTGCTGCTTCTCTTTTCAGTCAAAGGCAGGATTGGGGCAAGACCTGATTGGTTCCTTAAATTTGACTTGACTTGGCGGTGACTAAACATTGAAAGGAAAAGCAGCAGACTAATAGTTTGTGTCACTCTGCTCTCTCCTATTATCAGCATGCTAATACATATGGGCGGAATGTCAGCCGGCATCGGCCTCTTCAATAGAAACCAGTCAGCATTCGGCCCATGTGTTTTGGCCGGCTCATGAACGAAAAAGGTCTGCTGATCAGCTGCTTCACTGGAGCTGAAAGACAACTTTTTAAGAATAAAAGATAGAGGGTTTTTTTTTCTTTTTTTTTTGATATTGTGGCTGTATATAGGCAACTGTATAAGAAAATTCTCCCTCCTGCATGCAGCACACTGAATACCTATCAGAATTGACAAATCACTGGAGCTGAAGGACAGCTTTTTAAGAAAAGATAGAAAAGATAGAGTTTAAAAAAAAAAAAAAAAAGAATAATTATACAGTTGCTGTATAGGAGACCAGGGAAATGCTCCCTTCTGCCTGCAGCAGACTGAGGACCTCTCACCTTTACGCAAATCACTGAGCTTCAGTGATTTGTGTGAAGACGAGGGTCCTCAGTCTGCTGCAGGCAGAAGGGAGCATTTCCCTGGTCTCCTATACAGCAAGGACAGCTTTTTAAGAAAAAAAAAGCTAGAGATTTTTTTTTTTAAATGATACTGTTGTTGCATAGGCGACTGAGGAAATGCTCCATCCTGCATGCAGCAGACGGAAGACCGCTCAGCATTGACAAATCACTGGAGTTGAAGGACAGCTTTTTAATAATAAACAATAGAGTTTAATATATATATATTATGCAGTTGCTGTATAGGAGACCAGGGAAATGCTCTCTTCTGCCTGCAGCAGACTGAAGACCCCTCAGCATAAGCAAATCACTGGAGCTGAAAGACAGCTTTTTAAGAAAAAAAAGCTAGAGGATTTTTATTTTTTTAAATGATACTGTTGTTGCATAGGCGACTGAGGAAAGGCTCCATCCTGCATGCAGCAGACTGAAGACCTCTCAGTATTGACAAATCGCTGGAGCTGAAGGACAGCTTTTTAAGAATAAGGCTCCATGCACACTGAAGCTGATAAAAGCTATAAAAAAAAAACGCCAGTAGCTTTGCAGGGAGCCTTTCAGCGTTTTTTAGCGTTTTTGCATCAGCGTTTTTCAGTGTAGCTTTTTTTTTTTAATGGATTAAAAAACGCAAAAAAAAAACGCTGGCACCGGCGTTTTTCAGCGTTTTTAAGAATCTTTCTGCGTTTTTCAGCGTTTTGCGTTTTTCAGCGTTTTGCATTTTTTAGCGCTTTTTCCGCCAAAAAACGGCACTTTAAATGCAAATTTTGGGCGTTCAGAAAAAAGCCAATAAACTCCAAAGCTCATTAACACTAAAAAACGCCCAGGTGTGCATGGGCACATAGGCCGACATAGAGTTCAGTTTATGGGCTTTAAAAAAAAAAGCCAAAACGCCAATAAACTGCAGTTTATCAGCTTCAGTGTGCATGGAGCCTAAGAGATAGAGGCCTGGATTCAAGAAGCAATTGCGCCTGTGTAACCATAGTTACACAGCGCAATTGCTTACTTGCCCCGGCGTAACGAATGCTCCTGATTCAGGAACCTCGTTACACCGACTGCAACATAAGAGATATGCGCGGCATAAGGCTCTTATGCCCGCATATCTTAGGCTGCATTCTTGCGATGGCCGCTAGGTGGCATTCCCATTGTGCTCAGCGTATAGTATGCAAATTGCATACTAACACCGATTCACAACGTTACGTGAGCCCTGCGTACGCAGTTTACGTTGTTTCCGTACGGCGTCTTTCGCAGGGGCAGCCAATGTTACGTATACCCGTCGTTCCCGCGTCGCGAAATTTCAAATTTACATAGTTTGCGTAAGTGATTCGTGAATGGCGCTGGACGCCATTCACGTTCACTTTGAAGCAAATGACGTCCTTGCGACGTCATTTGCCGCAATGCACGTCGGGAAAGTTTCCCGACGGAGCATGCGCTCTACGATCGGCGCGGGAACGCGCCTAATTTAAATGATTCCCGCCCCCTACGGGATCATTTAAATTGCGCGCGCTTACGCCGGGCATTTTGCCGGCGCGCCCACGCAATTTACGGAGCTACTGCTCCGTGAATCAAGGGCGGCGCAGGGCAAAAACGTTGCCCTGCGCCTCCGCAAAAAAAGCGCAAATGTTCCTGAATCTACCCCAGAGTGTTTTTTTTTTTATGACCATGTTGCTTTATAGGCGACTAAGGAAATGCTCCCGTCTGCCTGCAGCAAACTGAAACAAATCACTGTAAGTAAAGGGTATTTTCATTTTTACTCTCCTGCTGCTGTATATTGTAATATATCAGGAATGCCTTCAAGCGACGTGTAGCGATTCGGAAAGGTTCACTCTGATATTCTTCTGAGGACCCCGTATAATAAAATAAATACACACAGCTTCCCGTTCTCTGTCTCCTTTTTTGTAGAATAGGATTTTCTCGCGATGAATAAGAAACGTTACGATCCGGCGCCTTTCACCGAGAACGTTTAATCCCAGAAAACGGAGCGGGTTGACCTCTCGGAGGCCGTCCTTTCCCCATGGCGGGCGGCTCAGGTAGAGAGGAATCCATTAATCACGTCCGTCGTGGCGGAACCGCCGTTATCTCCACCTATCAAATATCAGGGGAAAAAAACACCAGCAAAGCAAAACAGACTTTTCCGGGGCCTCAAATCTTCTCATCCTTTGGAAAGGTTACTGCACGTTGCAGCCAACGCCAAGGTAATCCCCGGCAAATCCCCGCTGCCGTCTCCCCTATAATTAGCATTAACATTCAGATGTGGCAGATTTCTGTTCATGAAAGGGAAGCCATACATGAAAAGACTCCGTCTTATCAATCCCGAGAAAAGAAAGAGATGATTTACCCGCAAAACAAAACACGGATATTTTATTGCATATAATTATAGAGTTAGCGTCCCGACTAAGTAACCACAACAATCGCACGGTAAGGCTCAGATGATCGGCGCTTTGTCTTACGACTTTACCGAGAATTAAAAAAATAAAAAAATAATGGACAAAGAAATATAAAAAATGTAAACGTGAAAATGATGCAACTTGTGCTAAAATCTGAAGCTGAAATGCCAAGCCTCCAACTTTCCAAGCCTCCAACTTTCCAAGCCTCCAACTTTCCAAGCCTCCAACTTTCCAAGCCACCAACTTTCCAAGCCACCAACTTTCCAAGCCACCAACTTTCCAAGCCTCCAACTTTCCAAGCCTCCAACTTTCCAAGCCTCCAACTTTCCAAGCCTCCAACTTTCCAAGCCTCCAACTTTCCAAGCCACCAACTTTATAAGCCACCAACTTTCCAAGCCTCCAACTTTCCAAGCCTCCAACTTTCCAAGCCTCTAACTTTTCAATGGCGCCAACTTTCCAAGCCGCCAACTTTCCAAGCCTCCAACTTTCCAAGCCACCAACTTTCCAAGCCACCGACTTTCCATGCCACCAACTTTCCAAGCCACCATCTTTCCAAGCCACCATCTTTCCAAGCCTCCAACTTTCCAAGCCACTATCTTTCCAAGCCACCAACTTTCCAAGCCACCAACTTTCCAAGCCTCCAACTTTCCAAGCCACCATCTTTCCAAGCCTCCAACTTTCCAAGCCACCATCTTTCCAAGCCTCCAACTTTCCAAGCCACCAACTTTCCAAGCCTCCAACTTTCCAAGCCACCAACTTTCCAAGCCACCAACTTTCCAAGCCAGGATCTTTCCAAGCCACCAACTTTCCAAGCCACCAACTTTCCAAGCCTCCAACTTTCCAAGCCACCAACTTTCCAAGCCACCAACTTTCCAAGCCACCAACTTTAAAAGCCACCAACTTTCCAAGCCTCCAACTTTCCAAGCCACCATCTTTCCAAGCCTCCAACTTTCCAAGCCACCATCTTTCCAAGCCTCCAACTTTCCAAGCCACCAACATTCCAAGCCACCAACTTTCCAAGCCTCCAACTTTCCAAGCCACCAACTTTCCAAGCCACCAACTTTCCAAGCCAGGATCTTTCCAAGCCACCAACTTTCCAAGCCTCCAACTTTCCAAGCCACCAACTTTCCAAGCCACCAACTTTCCAAGCCACCAACTTTCCAAGCCTCCAACTTTCCAAGCCTCCAACTTTCCAAGCCTCCAACTTTCCAAGCCTCCAACTTTCCAAGCATCCAACTTTCTAAACCACCAACTTTCCAAGCCTCCAACTTTCCAAGCATCCAACTTTCTAAACCACCAACTTTCCAAGCCACCAACTTTCCAAAAGCCTCCAACTTGCCAAGCCACCAACTTTCCAAGCCTCCAACTTTCCAAGCCTCCAACTTTCCAAGCCACCATCTTTCCAAGCCACCAACTTTCCAAGCCACCAACTTTCCAAGCTACCAACTTTCCAAGCCTCCAACTTTCCAAGCCTCCAACTTTCCAAGCCACCAACTTTCCAAGCAGAGACAGAGCATTGATTTATTCAAGTCTATTCGTATTCTTTGGACATCTTCTGTACTGCACCTTTCACTACGTTGCATCAGCTGCTGCGTCTTATTGAAGAGTTAAGCCGCCTGTGGATTCTGCCAATTCAGCAAGTGTCCATAATATCTGCATATACTGTCCAAAGGCCCGTACACACGATCGGATATTTGGACAACAATTGTGTGATGGATGGGTTTTGTCGGATAATCCGACCGTCTGTACATTCCATCGGATAATTGTCAGAATTTCCGACAACAAATGTTGGATGGTCATATGCTCTCAAATTTTCCGACAACAAATGTGTTCTGTCGGATTATCCGATCGTGTGTAGACACGTACGCTGGTCTAAAATCCAACGTACAAACACGCATGCTCAGAAGCAATGCTACATATGCAAAAATATGTAAAAAAATTAAAAACTATTGTTTTTTTTTTTCAAAATTGACGCTCTTCTTTTGTTTATAACGCAAAAAATAAAAACCGGAGGTGATCAAATGCTACCAAAAGAAAGCTCTATTTGTGGGGGAAAAAAACCCATAAAGGGCCAGATTCTCAGAGCAAGTACGCCGGCGTATCTACTGATACTCCGGCGTACTTTCAAATTTGCCGCGTCGTATCTTTAGTTTGAATCCTCAAACCAAGATACGACGGCTTCTGGCTTTGATCCGACAGGCGTACGGCTTCGTACGCCTTCGGATCGTAGGTGCAATACTTCGGCGCCCGCTGGGTGGAGTTTGCGACGTTTTACGCGTCGGGTATGCTAATTAGCTTTTTCCGTCGATCCACAAAGGTATGCGCGGCCGTTGCATTCTCTTACGTCGTCGCTAGTCGGCTTTTCCCGGCGTATAGTTAAAGCTGCTATTTTGTGGCGTATAGATAGACTTGCCATGTTAAAGTATGGCCGTCCCTCCCGCGTCGAATTTTAATTCTTTTTTTTCGTAAGTTGTCCGTGAATAGGAAAGGACGTAACTCACGTCGAAGTTCAAAAAAATGACGTCGACGCTACTCCGACGCAGCGCAGAGAGGCAATCATGGAATTCACAAAGCACTTCCTCCCAAAACTGCGCTGGGTTTCCTAGGCGTAAGCCGGCGTAGGTAGAAGTGGGCGTGAGCCATGCAAATGAGGCGTGACCCCATGCAAATGATGGGCCGAGCGCCAGACAGATACGTATAACGAACGGCGCATGTGCCGTCCCGTGGGCGCATCTCAGTGCGCATGCTCACAATCACGTCGGAACAACTGCCTAAGATACGCCGGATCACTGCCTATGGCGTGAACGTAACCTACGCCTAGTCATATTCACATCCTACGTAAACTACGTAAAATACATCGGCTTGTGTTCCCTGGTGCAGCCCTTTGCATGGATGCTGCTGAGTTACACCTCCTTTATGGGGCTTAACTTTACGCCATACGCACAACTTACGCGCACCAATCGTAGCCTGCGTCGGGCGCAAGTACGATCGCAAATCGGCGTATCTCCCTCATTTGCATATTTGAATAGAAAATCAATGAGAGCGCCACATGCGTCCAGCGTAAATATGCGCCCACTCTACGCCGACGTAGGCAAGTTACGTCGGTGGAATGAAGCCTGTTTTTAGGCGTATCTTAGTTTTGTGGGCACGACACACAGATACGACGGCACATATTTGCACTTACGCGGCGTATCTCGAGATACGTCGGCGCAAGTGCTTTGTGAATCCGGGCCCATGTGTGTGTAAAGGCAGGCGTCCCAATACTTTTGACAATATAGTGTATCATTAATGTCATTTCCCCCAGACGAGTCCCAAGTCACAGGCAGCACTCTGCTCCTTGAAAAATTTAGTTGTCGCCCCCCCCTGTATTCCTAGTGATAGCGCTTGTCTCGGGCAAGTACATGGAGCCAGAGATGAGCGCTGTCAACCAAGACTCACCAAAATTCGTTCTCGCTGATTTACGCAGAGAATATGTAAATCAGCGAAATACGCCAATTCACGAACGTACGCGGGCCCGACGCAGTGTTTTTACGACGTTTACGTAAGGGTTTTCGAAGCGCATAGTTACCCCTGCTTTTATGAGGCGCAGCCAATGTTAAGTATGGGCGTCGTTCCCGCGCCGAAATTTGAATTTCTTACGTCGTTTGCGTAAGTCGTTCGCGAATACGGATGGACGTCATTTACGTAAGCGTTGAAACCAATGACGTTGTTGCGACGTAATTTGGAGCAATCCACGCTGGGAAAATTTCCGGACGGCGCATGCGCTATTCGATCGGCGCGGGGACGCGCCTGATTTGAATAGCACACTCCCCCTAGCCGCGGAATTTGAATTCCGCCGGAGGAATTACGATCCGCCGCCGCAAGTTTGGAGGTAAGTGTTTTGTGAATTACCCACTTGTCTCTAAAACTTGCGGCGGCGGATCTTAAATCAGATAGATTACGCGGATCTAAAGATCCGCTAACCTATCTGAATCTGGCCCTCTGTATTTTATTTTCGGACGACCGTGAGAGTTCTTCTTTATTGTGGTTTTCGTTTTTAGACACATCGAAATTGCAATTCAAGCCTCTTGCTGGCAGTACAGGGATTAATAAATTAGCTCTTGAAGTTTAGTCTGTTGGAACATTATTTAAGACGTTGTTTAACCAAGCAAATAATTACCGCCGAAGAGGCCATATTCCCACTTGAGGCCGGGCAGACTCGGTGACACCGCGTTATTCTGCCTCTACCCCGTGACCTACTTCGTGAATTGTGACTCATGGAAAGCTGTATAATCAAACATGTACACAGAGGATCATGTGCATCGTCTTGCCGGATCCGGCTGCCAGAACTCGGCGCTTCTGGCTAACTGTGCCTAAAACGTCAGCGTGAAGCGAGAGGCGATCATGTGCTGGGCATGGTGGAAGGCACAAGTCAATGAATGAAAGCCGTAGTCTTCCGGAGGAAGTGTCACGGGAAATTCAATTACTGGAGTGTGACATCTGAAATGATGACTTACCTCCGGGCAAAAAGAAAAAATTCTTCTGAGAATAGTTCCTTATAAAAATAAATACAATATCCATACGCTCATGTTTTGTGTTCTTAGATATAATAAGTGACCTGTTAATCCTGCCAGTTCCCTGCCAATGCACTGGTTGCCAGAGTTGGGCCAACAACCCTTTGCAAATCTATAATCCCCCTTGTGTTGTTGGCAGTGGCGGCTGGTGCTCAAATTTTTTTTGGGGGGCGCAAACAAACTGAAAAAAAACAAAAACATCAGATGCAGCCACTGTGCCCAACAAACGCAGCTTCTATGCCCATCAAACGCAGCCACTGTGCACATCAAACGCAGCCACTGTGCCCATCAATCACAGCTACTGTGCCCATTAAACGCAGCCACTGTGCCCATCAAATGCAGCCACTGTACCATCAAACGCATCCACTGTGCCCATCAAACGCAGCCACTGTGCCCATCAAACGCAGCCACTGTGCCCATCAATCACAGCTACTGTGCCCATCAAACGCAGCCACTGTGCCCATCAAACGCAGCCACTGTACCATCAAACGCATCCACTGTGCCCATCAATCCCAGCTACTGTGCCCATCAAACGCAGCCACTGTGCCCATCAAACGCAACCACTGTGCCCATCAAACGCAGCCACTGTACCATCAAACGCATCCACTGTGCCCATCAATCACAGCTACTGTGCCCATCAAACGCAGCCACTGTGCCCATCAAACGCAGCCACTGTGCCCATCAAACGCAGCCACTGTGCCCATCAAACGCAGCCACTGTGCCTATCAAACACATCCACTGTGCCCATCATACGTTTCCAGGGTGCCCATCATACGCTGCCAGGGTGCTCATCATATGCTGCCACTGTGCCAAATGCTGCCAGGGTGCCCATTCAATGCTGCCAGGGTTCCCATCATATTCTGCCAGGGTGCCAAATACTGCCAGTGTGCCCATTAAATGCTTCCAGGGTGCCCATCAAATGCTGCCAGTGTGCCCATCATATGCTGCAACTGTGCCAAATGCTGCCAGTGTCCCCATCAAATGCTGTCAGTGTCCCCATTAAATTCTGCCAGTGTCCCCATTAAATTCTGCCAGTGTGACCTCCGCCCGCTCGCCGTCTGCCCGGCACTTAACCTGTCTTGGTGGGGCAGTGGCTGACGGGTGACGAGCGGGGTCCTTTGTGTCTCCTGCGGGGCTCGGCACTTCTCCACACCGTCTTCATTTCCCATCAGGTGTCCAATAGCGACGCCTTTTGTTTCAGCCAATCAGATGACAGGGTGTAACTAGACCCGGTGCACCTGATTGGCTGAGAGGCAGGTCAGTGTTAGGGAAGCAATGTATTCGGCTCCCTAACACAAGACCGAGTAATCAGCGAAGGCAGAGCAGTGCGCCCGCTGTTTACCCTTTTGGAAGCCTATTAGAGCTTATGGCTCTAATCAGGTGCTTCCAAAACACACCCACCGCTGTAATTCATAAGCCCGGCGCCCGACAAGGGGCTGGGCACATGAATATCTATCTATGTGAGAGAGCAGTTGATGGGGGCGGTGCTCCTGCGCCCTTTATGAACACTGGGCCAGATTCATGTAGATCAGCGGATCTTTAGATCCGCTCGATCTACGTGTTTTACGATCCGCCGGTGCAATTTAGCGAGGCTAGTGCAGTATTCACAAAGCACTTACCTCGAAAATTGCACCGTCGGATCGTAACTCCCCCGGCGGAATGCAAATTCCGCGGCTAGGGGGAGTGTACAATTTAAATCAGGCGCATTCCCGCGCCGATTTAACTGCGCATGCGCCGCCGGCGAAATTTCCCAGTGCGCATGCTCCAAATGACGTCGCTAGGACGTCATTGTTTGCGGCGGCTACGTCAATTGCGGCCATCCGTATTCCCGATCGACTTACGCAAACGGCGTAAAAATTTGAATCTCGGCGCGGGAACGACGACCATACTTAACATTAGCTACCCCTCATATAGCAGGGGTAGCTATCCGCCGGAAAAAGCCGAACGCAAATGACGTTAAAAAAAAGCGACGGGCGCGCGTACGGACTTGAATCGACGGTTCTCCTCATTTGCATATCCGACGCGTAAAAAAAAGCGACGACACCTTGCGGACGGCGGTAGATTGCAGCCTAAGATTCGACTGGTGTAAGTCACTTACACCAGTCGGATCTAAGGGAGATCTATGTGGAATCTGATTCTATGAATCAGCCTCATCGATCCGACCGGCTGGACTCAGAGGTACGACGGCGGATCAGGAGATCCGCCGTTGTATCTCTTTGATGAATCTGCCCCACTGGGTCCAACCCGGTACTAGCAAGGTGTACCGGTGGCCGGTGAGTATTTCTGGTACCACAAGCAAACTGGATCTCACCCCAGTGATTGATTGCTTTAAGAGACGCACCCTTTTCAGTGTGACCTCATTGTTGATAATTGGCGTGGTTTGTGTGTGTGTGTGTGGAATGAATGGACGGTCTGTCCTGAGCCAAGGCCTCATTCATAGCAAACCTGGGAGCTGCAGACAAAATGGCCGCCCTTCAGCTCTGCGATGGAGACAGCAGGCCATAAAAAATTTCACGCCACTTCCTTATTACTTTCCAGAATTGTCAGTGTGGAGGTTGTGACCCCGCTGCTATCACTATAAATATAGAGTGTCACATGCGGCAGTGTACATATACGGGCACACAATGCTTTCTGTTGACTGGAAACAATGAGGCCTGCTGTCTGTGGGACACACTCTCTCCTTTGTCATAGCAGGCCAGACGTTCCTTCATAACCTCGCAGCTTCCATCGGCCTCTGTCACCCGGCCCTGGAGCTGGAAGACCATAAATATTTATCTGAGAGAAAATCCTTGGCTATCACCTCAGGTCGCCGCCGAGGCCTAGTACAACTCGGGCCTCAGCGACCTGAGGTGATAGCCAAGGATTCCAGCTGATGTGCTGATAGGCTGTCAGGCAGAGCCCTGGATAGTCTTCGGTGTGCGATCGGCGGTCTGGAAAACACGCACTCACTTCGCTCGTCCTCAGCCAGACAGTTTTCAGGCTTTCTAGGAATTCTGCTAAAAACGGAAGCCAAGTGGATTCTGATTCAGCTTCATCTGCCAAAAAGAACGTGTCGGCGCTCTTAAAACGTGGCTTTGTTACTGCATGTCGCTTCTGGATCTGTGACAAAGGCTGAGTTCACATCTGTGCGCGTCGGGAACGTACGCAAAAAAAATCACGCACTTTTCCCCACGTGCAGAGAGACACACAGGGGTACGATTAGTGGTTAATGGCCCCCCCCGAGACATTGGGGAATGTGGATGTTTTCACACGCGCCAAACTGAAAAGCACACCGCGGGTCACATGGAGGGCAGACCAATGAAATGAAGGTGTCCTACATGCAACGCATGGGAATGGGCTGAAAACGCACGTACCAGAGAGAACACACACACAGGGGGGAACCAAGCCTACAGGAAAAACGTTTTCTTTTTACATTTGGATGAAGTGGCGAGGGGAGAATCAATATCAGGTTGTTTTTTTCCTGTGCTTGTTAGGCTGACCACACATTATACAATCTTCTTTTACAACTTTCCTTTGGATTTACCAAAATCCTATAATATGAGGTCACACCTAAACACTTTCCATGTGTATGTAATCAGGCAGACCCTTGTACTACATCGTGGAAGGTAAGTCCAAAGGAAAGTTCTATAAGAAAATGGTATAATGCATGGCCAGCTTGGGGGAGATTCACCCTCTAAGTACGGCTATAGACAGATGTCATATCTATCTATCTATCTATCTATCTATCTATCTATCTATCTATCCTCTATATAATTATTTATCCATCTATATATTTATCTATCTATCTATCTATCTCATATTTATCTATCCATCCATCTCATTTCTATCTATCTATCTATCTATCTATTTATCTAATATTTACCTCTCATATCTACCTATCTATCTCAGATCTACCTATCCATCTCATATCTATCTATCTCATATCTATCTATCTATCTATCTATCTATCTATCTCAAATCCATCTATCTAATATCTATCTATCTCAAATCCATCTATCTAATATCTATCTATCTATCTATCTATCTATCTATCTATCTATCTATCTATCTATCTATCTATCTATCTATCTATCTATCTATCTATCTATCTATCTATCTCAAATCCATCTATCTAATATCTATCTATCCATCTATCTATCTGCCCATCTATTTACTGTAATACCTCTCTATCTCATATCTATCTATCTAAGTTCTATCTCTAATATATGTCTATCTATCTATTTAAGGCCTGGATTCACGTAGATCGGCGCATCTTTACGCCAACGTAACCATGAGAGGCAAGAACAGTATTCACAAAGCACTCGCTCCCAACGTTGCGCCGGCGTAAGCCCGCCTAATTCAAAGTAGAAAGGAAGTGGGCGTGATCCATTTACTGTAAATGAAGCTTGACCCCATGCAAATGATGGGCCGAACTAACGGCGAATGCGTGCTCAGAATCACATCGAATTTACTCTCCAAGATACGACGGCTCAATGCCTACGACGTGAAAGTAACCTATGCCCAGCCCCATTCACGTACGACTTACGTAAACAACGTAAAATACGACGGCTGTTCCGTCGTCCATACCTTTGCATGGGATGCGCCTCCTATAGGTGGAATAACTTTACGCCGGACGTACGCCTTACGTAAACGGCGTAGCTTACTGCGACGGGCGCAAGTACGTTCGTGAATCGGCGTATCTCGGTCATTTACATATTCAACGCGTAAATCAATGGAAGCACCCTTGCGGCCAGCGTAAATATGCGCCCAGGCTCCGACGGCGTAGGAAACTTACGTCGGTTGGATGAAGCCACATTTCAGGCGTATCTTGTAATAAGAATCAGGCGCATAGATACGACGGCGCATCTGTGCACTTACGTGGCGTATATAAAGATACGTCAGCGTAATATTTACCTCTCATATCTACCTATCTCATATCTACCTATCTATCTAATATCTACCTATCTATCTATCTATCTAATATCTACATATCTCATATCTATCTATCTATCTATCTATCTATCTATCTATCTATCTATCTATCTATCTATCTATCTATCTCATATCTATCTCATATCTATCTATCTATCTATCTATCTATCTATCTATCTATCTATCTATCTATCTATCTATCTATCCGCCCATCTATTTAATACCTATCTATCTCATATCTATCTATCTAAGTTATATCTCTAATATATGTCTATCTATCTATCTATCTATCCATCTAATATCTATCTATCTAATACTGATCTATCTCATTTCTATCTATCTAAGATCTATCCCCAATATCTATATATAAGTCTATCTAATATCTAGCCATCTATCTAATATCTATCTATCTATCTATCTATCTATCTATCTATCTATCTATCTATCTATTTGCCCATCTATTTAATACCTATCTATCTCATATCTATCTAAGATCTATCTCTAATATCTATATATATATGTCTATCTATCTATCAAATATTGATCTATCTCATATCTATCCCCAATATTTATATATACGTCTATCTAATATCTATCTATCTATCGATCTATCTATCTATCTATCTATCTATCTATCTATCTCATATCTATCCATCCATCTATTTCATATCTAATATCTATCTATCTAAGATCTATCTCTAATATCTATATATCTGCCCACTTATCTACCTAAAATCTATCTACCTGATATCTATCTGTCCATCTAGGTTCTATCTCTAATATCTATCTATCATATAACTATATATCTGTCCATCTATCTATCTGTTTATCCACCCATCTATCTAATACCTATCTATCGGATATCTATCTAATACCTATCTATCTGATATCTATCTAATACCTATCTATCTATCTATCTATCTGATATCTATCATTGTAGCAAAGTGTCATTTCTTCAGTGTTGTCACATGAAAAGATATAATAAAATATTTACAAAAATGTGAGATACTGTATATATATAGATAGAGAGAGATGATTTCTATGGTGAGATATACAATATTTTTTTTTTGTTCTTTGGATTAGATACATTTTAAAAAACAGCCATAAAGAGATGAGTGTGTGATTGTATTTTATTGTTGTCATAGTAGATAAATCGCAGGTCGCTGATCACAGCAAAAGAAAGCAAAGTAAAATAATTTCCCGTTTGTCTCTAATGAGCAATAACTGTCACATCAGCGCTCAGCAACAAACACAGGAAAAGCGCGGCTCTCATAAAACCAAATTCTTGCATAAAAACATAAGTGTTCTCTATTGCCCACATTATACTTTGTTTTACCAACAGCCCCCTTGGGCTCCACACAAAACACAACAAGGAACTTTACAACAAATCCATGTGATGGAATTTCTCTGGAATAGGGACGAGCGAAGCGACTGGGTTTCGATCGCAAACTTTGCGGCGAACCCTATTGAAGTCTACAGGGGGGTGAATCATGTTCTCCCATTCTGGCCATTGGTATGGATAACAATCAAGCCATGAGAAGCCAGGCACTGTCATGGGGGACATGTACCAATGCCAAAATAAAAAAATAAATTAAAATAAAATAAAAATTATTTAAAAAAATAATAAATAAATACAGAGGGGCAGATCCACAGAGATCTGCACCGGCGCAGCGTATGGGAGATACGCTACGCCGCTGTAACGTACTTTTTGTTGCTTCGAATCCAGAAAGAATTTGCGCCGTAAGTTACGGCGGCGTATTGTATCTCTTGCGGCGTAAGGGCGCCCAATTCAAATCGGCGAGTAGGGGGGCGTAATTCATTTAAATGAAGCGTGTCCCCGCGCCGAACGAACTGCGCATGCGCCGTCCCTATATTTCCCGCCGTGCATTGCACTAAATGACATCGCAAGGACGTCATTGGTTTTGACCTAGACGTAAATTACGTCCATCCCGATTCACGAACGACTTACGCAAAAAATAAAAAAAATTCAAATTTCGACGCGGGAACGACGGCCATACTTAACATGGCAAATCTAACTATACGCCGCAAAATAGCAGCTTTAACTATACGCCTGAAAAAGCCGACTAAAGACGACGCAAGAGAATGCGACGGCCGCGCGTACGTTCGTGGATCGTCGGAAATAGCTAATTTGCATACTCGACGCAGAAAATGACGAGAACTCCACCCAGCGGACGCCGAAGTATTGCATCTAAGATCCGAAGGCGTAACCCAGATGCCGTCGTATCTTGGTTTGAGGATTCAAACCAAAGATACAACGCGGGAAAATTGAAAGTACGCCGGCGTATCAGTAGATACGCCGGCGTACTCTCTCTGTGGATCTGCCCCTTAGAGTATTGATTCTACAAGCTTGGCACTTTTGGGCAGTTTCTCCCATTCTTCAGGTTGGATGGGGAGCGTCGGTGCACAGCCATTTTCAGATGGGGGGCTATAGGGAGCAGAAATGGGAAAGCCCTGATTGAGTGATCTCTAGCAGTCTCTTGTAATGTTCATCTCCTGAAGCTGTCCCCAGTTTTCAGCAACTCCTGTATCATAGTAGTCTCCAAACTGTGACCCAGGGGCCAGACGCTTCCCTTTTCTTGCCTTTATCCAACCCTTGGGGCACTATTCCTCCCAATGACACTAAGAATGAGGCACTATTCCTTCCACTGATACCAACAATGGGGCACTGTTCCTCCCCCTAATACCAATGATGAGGCACTATTCCTCCCACTGATACCAATGATGGGGCACTATTTTTCCCAATGATACCAAAGCTTGGGCACTATTCCTCCACCTAATACCAATGATGAGGTATCATTCCTCCCACTGATACCAATGATGGGGTACTATTCCTCCCACTGACACCAATGATGAGGCACTATTTCTCCCACTGACACCAATGATGAGGCACTATTTCTCCCAATGATGGGACACTATTCATCCCACTGATACCAATGATGGGACACTATTCCTCCCACTGATACCATTGATGGGGCACTATTCCTCCCACTGATACCATTGATGGGGCACTATTCCTCCCACTGGCACCTTGGTTTGAGGCACTATTTCTCCCACTGATACCAATGATGGGACACTATTCCTCCCACTGATACCATTGATGGGGCACTATTCCTCCCACTGATACCAATGATGGGATACTATTCCTTCTACTGATACCATTGATGAGGCACTATTTCTCCCACTGATAACAATGATGGGATGCTATTCCTCCCACTGATACCAATGAAGGGACACTATTCCTCCCACTAATACCATTGATGGGGCACTATTCCTCCCACTGACACCAATGATGAGGCACTATTCCTCCCACTGATACCAATGATAGGGACACTAATCATCCCACTGATACCAATGATAGGGACACTATTCCTTCTACTGATGCCAATGATGAGGCACTATTTCTCCCACTGATACCAATGATGGGGACACTATTCCTCCCACTGATATCAATAATGGGACACTATTCCTCCCACTAATACCATTGAGGGGCCACTATTCCTCCCACTGACACCAATGATGAGGCACTATTCCTCCCACTCATACCAAAGATGGGGCACTATTCCTCCAACTGATACCAATGATGGGGCACTATTCCTCCCACTGACACCAAAGATGGGGCACTATTCCTCCCACTGACACCAAAGATGGGGCACTATTCCTCCCACTGTTTCCAGGACATTTTCTACGTCTGCTTGCCACACTCTGCCCCCCCCCCCCCCAAAGTCTGAAGGACAGTAAACTGTTTGTTTAGAAAGTTTGGAGACCCCTGCTGTAGCATTACATTCACTGAATATTATGCACGGCCTTTTGGTAATGTCAAGGGCCACTCTCGGGGCCCATTATATCAAAGCATTGACAGGGGACAAATGCTATGCACAGCGTTATAGATTGTTCCATTTCTGGCAGGGAACCCTCCAAACATTTTTCCTCTAAAATTTAGCAATTTCACCATTTTTGGGAATTCATGGCGGACCCATAGTGGTGACAACCCAGAGCGCTCAGAAACGACAAGTCCCAGCGCTCACAAATAACCAGCTGGGACTTGTAGCTCCCAATAGATACAGAGACAAAAGCCAGACTATAATCTGATATTCTGAAAGGAATGCTAATTAATGAGAACCACGATAATTAATTGATTGAGCATATCCCCCCTCTGAGACTAAAACCTTTTAAACCTAATTGCTTTAAAAAAAAATCACATTTGCATATAAATAAATACATTAAGCGTCAAGGACTGGCCTAATAAGTTTTAGAGATAAACGCATTGGGCTGTATTTAATAATGCACATTAAAAGTGACTTTGCCTGTAAATAAAAACTCCAGGTTGTGTCACAGTTGGAGACCAATGTACAAAATTGTCTCCTAGCGCTAAAGAATAACAAGTCTACAATGAGGCATTTGGCCTAGACTTAAAGGGGTTGAAACAATTTATTTTCCTAAATATCTTCCTTTTCCTTAGTGAAGTCCTACTTCACTTACCTCATCCTTCTATTTTGCTTTTAAATGTCCTTATTTCTTCTGAGAAATCCTCACTTCCTGTTCTGCCTGTAACTCCACACAGTAATGCGAGGATTTCTCCCTGGTGTGGAGTGTCGTGCTCGCCCCCTCTGTTTTACATCTCCCTAGACTAAGTAAGCATTACGCCAACCATTCTCAACCAGGGTTCTGTGGAATCCTAGGGTTCCTCTAGAGGTGGCTAGGGGTTCCTTGAGCTGTGGCTGATTTACCTCCAAGCTGATGATGCCTGATACATCACTTGGCAGAGCCAGTGGCATGAAACCAATGACCTTTGTAGGCTGTCTGTAAGACCGGCCATACACGGTTCGTATCTTGGCCGGTTCAGCAGGAACTGGCCGAGATTCGAAACATTAGTGGGCAGGTTTAATGTACCATATGATCGATAGATCAACTTGGGTGCAACCAGCCTGCCGCATTCGGTTACAGTTATCGCATGGGGCTGCCATAGCCACTTCTCCCGGCGGGGACAACTTGCCCCACCCCCCTGCTGGGAGACGACAATGGCACGGCAGGGGTGATTACGGCATTAACACTGACTGTGTTGATGAGAGAACCGAGCAAATTTCTCCAAAATTTGTTCCGTGTATGGCTGGCCTAAGGATAGTATTCTGACTAGCACAAAAGGGCATTCTTCCAACTGGCTGCCAATGTAAGGAGACATTATTTCCACTGACCCCTAAGGAAATCATTTCAGCAGGGGTCCCCTGAGACCTGAAAATTAGGGTAAAAGGACTAAGGATAAAGGATAAAGGGGGGAGGGGGGGTAGCTGAATATCTACTGATACGCCGGCGTACTTTCAAATTTCCCGCGTCGTATCGTTGTTTTGAATCCTCAAACCAAGATACGACGGCATCTGGGTTAGATCCGACAGGTGTACGTCTTCGTACGCCTTCGGATCTAAGATGCAATTCTTCGGTGTCCGCTGGGTGGCGTTCACGTCGTTTTCCGCGTCGGGTATGCAAATTAGCTATTTCCGACGATCCACGAACGTACGAGTGGCCGTCGCATTTTTTACGCCGTCTCTAGTCGGCTTTTTCCGGGGGATAGTTAAAGCGGGTATTTCGTCACATATAGTTAGATCTGCCATGTTAAGTATGGCCGTCGTTCCCGCGTTTATTTTTAATTTTTATTTTTTTTGCGCAAGTCGTCCGGGAATCGGGATGGACGTAATTCACGTCTATGTTAAAAAAAAATTACGTCCTTGCGACGTCATTCAGCGCAATGCGCGGCGGGAAATTTAGGGACGGCGCATGTGCAGTTCATTCGGCGCGGGGACGCGCTTCATTTAAATGAAACACGCCCCCTAATCGCCAATTTGAATTCTGTGCCCTTACGCCGCCAGAGATAGACTACGCCGCCGTAACTTACGGCGCAAAATCTTTAAGGATTCGATTTAAAGCCAGGTAAGGTACGGCGGCGTAGCGTATCTCTGATACGCTGCGCGGGTGCAGATCTCTGTGGATCTGCCCCTTATACTTTTTGCAGTCAATTATGGAGCATCCCATTGCCTTTAAAAAATACAAACGTCTCATACAAAAAAAGCCTAAAGAGAACATTTAATATTAAAGTTGACCAGATTTCAGCCATGGGAAAAAAAAAAATCACATTGCACACCCCTTCTCATTCTAATAGCCAGATTCAGGTAGAGCGGCGTATGTTTAAGCGGGCGTAGCGCAGCTCATATGCGCTACGCTGACGTAACATAGAGAGGCAAGTACAGTATTCACAAAGCACTTGCTCCCTAAGTTACGCGGCGTAGCGTAAATGGGCCGGTGTAAGCCCGCCTAATTCAAAGTAGGCAGCTAGTGGGGCGTGTTTTATTAAAATGAATCGTGACCCCATGTAAATGAAGCGCTGATCGAACAGCGCATGCGCACGCATGCTCAGAATCACGTCAAATTTACGCCGTAAGATACGACGGCTCAATGGCAACGACGTGAACGTAACCTACGCCCAGCCGCATTCACGTACGACTTACGTAAACAACGTAAAATACGACGGCTGTTCCGACGTCCATACCTTTGCATTGGCTGCGCCACCTATAGAGGTGGTTTATCTTCACGCCGGACGTACGCCTTACGTAAACGGCGTATACTCATGCGACGGGCGCAAGTACGTTCGTGAATCGGCGTATCTTGGTCATTTGCATATTCGACGCGTAAATCAATGGAAGCGCCCCTAGCGGCCAGCGTAAATATGCACCCAAGATACGACGGCGTAGGAGACTTTCGTCGGAAGCCAAAATTCAGGCGTATCTTAGTATAAGAATACGGCGCATAGATACGACGGCACATCCATGGACTTACGCGGCGTATCATTAGATACGCCAACGTAAGTCTATCTGAATCCGCCTATAAGGGTCTAATGAAGCCTTGGTTTGGCTTGGCTTTGCTTTTCTCTGGGCATTCCCCAAGTTTTGTTGTTATCTAATGAAGCCTATCTCTGCCTTTTTACCCAAGTGGAACCCTTGAAAGAATTCTCAGGTCTCAGAAGACCCCTACTGAACTTATTTAATTGAGGGTCAGTGGAAATAATGTGTCTCCTTGCCTTACCGCCCTGTGATGCTCAATGGCACAATGAGGTTTCAAGTTGTACTATTGACAACAATAGTATAAAAGACCACAAACTGATTTATCCTTGAGGATGTCCAATGCCTCTTCCACTTTCTCCAGGAATTCCAATCACTGTCTATGCAATAGCCTGGAGAATGGGATAAGAGGATTGTCTCGGTGGGCAGGGTTTAGGCGGTCTGAGACCCTGATCAAACAGCAAGCACTCAATAAAAGTTTCATTATCCGCTGGCTCCCCGGGGCTAATTGCCCTTGCTTTATTTGCTGCTCCACCATTGCTCCTGTTCGTCAATATTTTATTAGCAGGCAAAAGTGGTCACGGAGAGCTGGAGATGACAGTCCATGTGACAGCAATGTGATAAAGTAACAAAACGTTTTGAAAGGGTCTGAGCAATGCCATAATGGAGTGTTACATCCTTGTGATAAAAGCTAAGCCATTCTTTGGTCGCCATTCTCCAGGACTCTGTCCCAACAAACCTTTTCCTGTTCCTGGTTGCCAAACTCTGTCTTCCCCAGGATGTGGGATGCTAACACCTAAGTGAGAAGATATTGACTGCCAGACGGATGGAAAACACATTACACTACACCGCGTACCTAAATGCTTCAACCAATGATCAGCGAGCTCACCTTTAAGGGCCCGTTTCTCGGCGGAATTCAGCCAGAAACTCGATCGGAGACGTATTCTGCCGAGAAACCCGGTGGTGTGTACACTTTTGGCCGAGGAAGCCGACGAGGATCTCGTCGGGCCAAATAGAGAACATGTTCTCTATTCCCTCGTTAGTCAATGAGGAAACTTGGCTCGCCGAGATCCTCGGTGGCTTCACAAGGAACTTGACGAGCAAAACACATCGTTTTGCTCGTCAAGTTCCTTGTGAAGCCACCGAGGATCTCGGCGAGCCAAGTTTCCTCATTGACTTGACGAGCAAAACGATGTGTTTTGCCCGTCGAGTTCCTCGGACGTGTGTACGGGGCCTAAGTTTTGATGTTTAAATTAAAACAAAGTTGGAGAAGGAGCTACTAACGACCAGACAACCCCACGATACCCTGTACCCTAGAGACGGGGGAGGGTCAATGGCTGACTCCAATTGTTGACAAGTCTTTGTAGTGATGATAAACTTCTGGCATTCCATCTACAAGTCTTCCTCTGGATGGACCTTCAGATACCTAACAGTTAATGGTTGACACCAATTGTTGACAAGTCTTTGTAGTGATGATAAACTTTTGTCATTCCTACTACAAGTCTTCCTCTGGATAGACCTTCAGATACCCAACAGTTCCTCAAGGAACTCAAGTCATAAACCAAGCAAATTTTGTAAGCAATGTGATGCATTTGAGCAGCATTTGCTATAATTGGGTAACAAACAAGAGCAATTCCAGCAAAAGGAGTGAGGCCCCGTACACACGACCGAGTTTCTCGGCAGAATTCAGCCAGAAACTCGACCGGAGACGTATTCTGCCGAGAAACCCGGTGGTGTGTACACTTTTGGCCGAGGAAGCCGACGAGGATCTTGTCGGGCCAAATAGAAAACATGTTCTCTATTCCCTCGTTAGTCAATGAGGAAACTTGGCTCGCCGAGATCCTCGGTGGCTTCACAAGGAACTTGACGAGCAAAACGATGTGTTTTTCCCGTCGAGTTCCTCGGACGTGTGTACGGGGCCTAAGTTTTGATGTTTAAATTAAAACAAAGTTGGAGAAGGAGCTACTAACGACCAGACGACCCCACGATACCCTGTACCCTAGAGACGGGGGAGGGTCAATGGCTGACTCCAATTGTTGACAAGTCTTTGTAGTGATGATAAACTTCTGGCATTCCATCTACAAGTCTTCCTCTGGATAGACCTTCAGATACCTAACAGTTAATGGTTGACACCAATTGTTGACAAGTCTTTGTAGTGATGATAAACTTTTGTCATTCCTACTACAAGTCTTCCTCTGGAAAGACCTTCAGATACCCAACAGTTCCTCAAGGAACTCAAGTCATAAACCAAGCAAATTTTGTAAGCAATGTGATGCATTTGAGCAGCATTTGCTATAATTGGGTAACAAACAAGAGCAATTCCAGCAAAAGGAGTGAGGCCCCGTACACACGACCGAGTTTCTCGGCAGAATTCAGCCAGAAACTCGATCGGAGACGTATTCTGCCGAGAAACCCGGTGGTGTGTACACTTTTGGCCGAGGAAGCCGACGAGGATCTCGTCGGGCCAAATAGAGAACATGTTCTCTATTCCCTCGTTAGTCAATGAGGAAACTTGGCTCGCCGAGATCCTTCGGTGGCTTCACAAGGAACTTGACGAGCAAAACGATGTGTTTTGCCCGTCGAGTTCCTCGGACGTGTGTACGGGGCCTAAGTTTTGATGTTTAAATTAAAACAAAGTTGGAGAAGAAGCTACTAACGACCAGACAACCCCACGATACCCTGTACCCTAGAGACGGGGGAGGGTCAACGGCTGACTCCAATTGTTGACAAGTCTTTGTAGTGATGATAAACTTCTGGCATTCCATCTACAAGTCTTTCTCTGGATAGACCTTCAGATACCTAACAGTTAATGGTTGACACCAATTGTTGACAAGTCTTTGTAGTGATGATAAACTTTTGTCATTCCTACTACAAGTCTTCCTCTGGATAGACCTTCAGATACCCAACAGTTCCTCAAGGAACTCAAGTCATAAACCAAGCAAATTTTGTAAGCAATGTGATGCATTTGAGCAGCATTTGCTAGAATTGGGTAACAAACAGGAGCAATTCCAGCAAAAGGAGTGAGGGTGCTACTGACATTCTTCGTGAAAAGTCACAACAGTGCCGAATCTGAATTCTCTGTAATAATCCAGTGTGAACCTCACATGGTCAAGAGAGTTTTGCCTGAGGGGTTTGTGTAATTTCCTCTCTTTCTCTGTTTCCTAGATGACCAATCATATTCAGATATTCAGAAAAAGGTTTTACCACTTAACAACGAAAAAGCATTAGACATGTGCACACTGAAATATTTGGTTTCGGAATTTAGTTTTTGTCCGAAAAATATTTATTTTGTTTCGTTAAAAAATGTATTCGTCCGAAAATCTGAATTAATTAAGGTAAAATCTGTCATTGAAGGCTTATGGGGCCAGATTCACAAAAGAGATACGGCGGCGTATCTCCTGATACGCCGTCGTATCTCTGTGATCCGCCCGTCCTAACTATGCGGCTGATTCATAGAATCAGTTACGCATAGATAGCCCTAAGGCCCCGTACACACGACCGAACATGTTTGCTGAAACTGGTCCGCGGACCAGTTTCAGCAGACATGCTCGGTCGTCTGTACAGCCGAGCGGACAGGATTCCAGCGTACATTTGCCCGCCAGATCGTTTTCGAGCGGGCAAATGTTTCTAAACTTGATTAGCAACATGCCCGCTGGAATCCTGTCTGTCGGACATGTTCGGTCGTCTGTACAGACTTACCGTACATGTCCGAGCGGCCGCCATCCCTCGCATGCGTCGAATGACTTCGATGCATGCGTGGAAGCATTGAACTGCCAGGGCAGCGCACGTCGCCGCAACGGCGCGGCCTCGTCGCCGCGTATCGTGTACGCGCGGATTTCTGTATGATGGTGTGTACAGCCATCATACAGAAATCTCCGGGCGGGCATGTACGCTGAAAACGGTCCGGCGGACCGTTTTCATCGTACATGTTTGCCCGTCTGTACGAGGCCTTAGATCCGACAGGTGTAATTGACTGCATTCACACCTGAGCGTTTTGTCGCCTGAAGCGCGACGCCCCAAAAAATAAATACATTATTCTCTATGGAGATGGTTCACATCTCCACTACAAAATGCCTGACGCCGAACGTCTGAAGCCCAAACAAGTTCTGGACCCTTTATTGTCGCTCGAATTTGGGCGTTTGGGCGTTTTACATTGGTGACCCTAGACCTGTAAAAAATTTAGGTAAAAAACGATGCGTTTTGTCGCGGCAAATCGCGGTAAAAAACACTGCAAAACGCTACGGTGTGAATGCAGCCTAAAAGATTAAAGGCAAGGACAAATGAGACTTACCGTATATACTCGAGAATAAGCAGAGTTTTTCAGCACATTGTTTTAGCTGAAAATGCCCCCCCTCGGCTTATACTCGAGTCACCTTTTTGCGCCTGATCTCCCGGACTTTGGGGACCCGGTACCGGCCGGTCGTAGGTCCTCTGGACCCGGAACTTGGCACACATGTAGCCCCATTTCTCCTCTACAAGTTTGCAATGTTTGTTGTCTGAGGGACCTACGACTGATTTTTCAAAGCCGGGCACCTACCGATTTTTCAAAGCCGGGCACCCCTTCCATAGACTCCCATGTTAAACGTCAGTCTAGTAATGGACAGTGAGGCAGAACGTAGATTTTTGGTCCAAGGACTACGGCTCTGGAATGCTCTACCCACCACCATCCGCTTAGAGGAAAACCATCGGGCATTTAGGAAAAAACTAAAGACCCACCTTTTCTGAAAGACCGGTACGACGCTGGATTCCAAGCGCCTTGAGGCGATTAAGTTTGCATTTGCTGCGCTATACAAGTTACTCACTCACTCAGGCATGGGCACAATGAGGCATGGGCACAGTGAGGCATGCACATGGACACAGTGGGCCAGATTCATCAAGAGATACGACGGTCGGATCTATGCGACTGATTCATAAGAATCAGTTACGCATAGATCTCCCTTAGATCCGACTGGTGCAAGTGACTTACACCGTCGTATCTTAGGCTGCAATATCCCGCCGGCCGCTAGGTGTCGCTTCGGTTTTTTACGCGAGGAATATGCAAATTCCGATTTCCGCCGATTCAGAAACGAACGCCCGCCCGTCGTTTTTTTTTTACGTCGTTTGCGTTCGGCTTTTTCCGGCGGATAGTTACCCCTGCTATATGAGGGGTAGCTAATGTTAAGTATGGCCGTCGTTCCCGCGCCGAGTTTCAAATTTTTACGTTGTTTGCGTAAGTCGGTCTGGAATACGGATGGCCGCAATTTACGTTGCCGCCGAAAACAATGACGTCCTTGCGATGTCATTTGGAGCATGCGCACTGGGAAATTTCGCCGGCAGTGCATGCGCAGTTAAATCGGCGCGGGAACGCGCCTGATTTAAATTGTACACTCCCCCTAGCCGCGGAATTTGAATTCCGCCGGTGGAGTTACGATCCGCCGGTGCAAGTTTCGAGGTAAGTGCTTTGTGAATACTGCACTAGCCTCGCAAAATTGCACCGGCGGATCGTAAATCACATAGATTACGCGGATCTAAAGATCCGCTAATCTATGTGAATCTAGCCCAGTAAGGGCTCTTTCACACAGAGCGGACCGTTTCTGGGTCCGCTCCGTGTGTCCGCCAAAGCTCAGCGGGGATCCCCGCTGAGCTGTCGGCGGATAGGGCGGTCCCCGCACACAGTGCAGGGACCACCCTGTCTCTGCTCCGCTGTCCCCTATGGGGGACCGGATGCAGACAGACCGTCTGTCCGTCTGCATCCGGTCTGTTCCACCGAACGGAAGAAAAATAGGGTTTCTTCCGTTCGGAAAAGCGTATCCCGACTGACGCGGACGCTAGCGGATGCTCCATCCGCTAATGGACGCGTTCCCATAGGGATTCATTACAAGTCCATTAACGGACTTGTAATGAACGGACGAAAGGTCCGCTGGTTTGAAAGGACCCTAAGGCAAAGTGAGGCATGCAGATGGACGGGCTATAAGGGCCGCGAAACCAATGGAGTCGTTCGCAAAACTGAGTTTATTTATTACATCTGTTTCATGTGTTTAGATAACCCTTCAAATCTAAACTCATAAAATGTGTTACTTCCGGCACCCCAAATGTTTTTGTAGGCGGGACGAGTTGTTGCGTAATTTAGGTAATACATTGTAGGCAGCTGTAGGGTATTTAAACACTTGTCTGTTGATGTTTTCAATGGCTTTGTGTTGTTGATTCAGGCGGTAGGGAAGAATTATGTTCTTATCTTGGCCAAGGCATAACCAACATTGGCAGTTGTTTTTTCAAGAGGGATAGGGATGGGGGTGGGGGGGGGGGGGTGTTTGGTGTCCACTTTTTTTTTTTTAAATCCTCAATCAACATTTCACACATTCTCACCTCATAATGAGCACCGGCTATTTAGCTGCAAATTAGTCGGAGTTTAGAGGCTTTTCCTTTCCTTTGTGACATGTATGGGGAAAAGCTAAATCAGTGATGTTCAGGGAGTTGGAGCTAATCCCTAGATGCCTCGCATATAAAAGTCTTTGCATAGCTATGTTAATAGAACACACAAGTTTGGCTGGCCGGAGTTTGAAAAGAAGTTATGTAAGAGCGATTGTGAAATGTCACAGCTGAGGACGTAACTTCAGGAACTGTAATATGTTCATAGCAGCCATTGATAGGATTGTCCTTCTGGTTGTGTTTGCAGCTCAGATCCATAAAGACTCATCTTAAGCCTTCGTACACACGATTGGTTAACCAGAGGATAACGGTCTGATGGACCGTTTTCATCGGTCAAAACCGATCGTGTGTGGGCCTCATAGGTTATTTAACCTTCGGTTAAAAAAAAGCCAACTTGCTTTAAAATTAACCTATGGATTGGTAACCGATAGGTCAAAACCGATCGTTAGTAGGCACGACCATCGACGCATGCTTGGAAGCATTGAACTTCGTTTTTTTCAGCACGTCGTTGTGTTTTACGTCACCGCGTTCTGACACGATCGGTTATTTAACCGATGGTGTGTAGGCGTGATGGACCATCAGTCAGCTTCATCGGTTAACCTAAGACAACGGTCCTTCAGACCGTTGTCCTCTGGTTAACCTGTCGTGTGTACAAGTCTTTAGGTGTAAACCCCAACCAGTGTTGCCAACCGTCAGTATTTTTACTGGCAGCAAGTAAAAAATGGGCACTTTTCTTCTGACAGTTATGCCGCGTACACACGATCATTTTTCGGGTTGTAAAAAACAAAGGGCCAGATTCAGGTACAAATCCGGCGGCGTAACGTATCATCTTTACGTTACACCGCCGCAAGTTTTCAGCGCAAGTGCCTGATTCACCAAGCACTTGCGTGTAAACTTACGGCGGTGTAACGTAAAGCCGTCCGGCGCAAGCCCGCCTAATTCAAATGGGGCGTGTACCATTTAAATTAGGCGTGCTCCCGCGCCGAACGTTCTGTGCATGCTCCGTTTGGAAATTTCCCGACGTGCTTTGCGCGAAATTACGGCGCCCCGACATGTTTTTTGAACGGCGACGTGCGCAACGTATTCCCGGAAGTCATAGAAAAAAAAAAATTGAAATTCGACACGGGAACGACGCCCATACTTTAACATGGCTGGTCTAAAGTTAAGCCATGAAAAAGCAGGCTTAACTTTGCGACGGGAAAAAACGACGTGCGACGACGTAACGCACGCGAGTACCTTCGTAGATCGCCGTAAAAGCTAATTTGCATACCCGACGCTGGAAAACTACGCAAACTCCACCCAGCGGCGGCCAAAGTATTGCAGCCTAAGACCCGAAGGCGTACGAAGCCGTAAGCCTGTCGGATCTTAGCCAAATGCCGTCGTATCTTGTTTGTGAATCACAAATTAAGATACGACGCGGCAAATTTGAAAATATGCCTGTGAATCTGGCCCAAAGTTTTTCAGGCTCTGGGAAAAATAAAAAAAATTTCAACTTGATCATTAAAACGACGTTGCCTACACACGATCGTGAAAAAAAAATGCTCTAGCAAAGCGTGGTGACGTACAGCACGTACGACGGCACTATAAAGGGGAAGTTCCATGCGGATGACGCCACCCTTTGGGCTGCTTTAGCTGATTCCGTGTTAGTAAAAGACGATTCGCGCTTTTCTGTCTGTTACAGCGTGATGAATGTGCTTACTCCATTCCGAACGTTAGTTTTACCAGAACGAGCGCTCCCGTCTCATAACTTGCTTCTGAGCATGCACGGATTTTTCACGTCGTTAAAGCCCACACACGACCATTTTTTACAACCCGAAAAACGACAAAGTTAAAAACGTCATAAAAAAATAGAGCATGTTCGAATTTTTTTTTTGCCCGTTTTTCAGAACCCGAAAAATGCTCTGAAGCCCACACACGATCATTTAAAATTACATTTTTTAAAAACAACGTTTTTTTTCATGCCGAAAAATTATCGTGTGTAGGCGGCATAATTGCCAGTAACAGGAAAAGGTTTCCAGTAAAACATATGGCTGCGACACTCGGACAGGACCATCCGAGTGCCTGCCACAGTGTGCCCAGGCAGTGCCGGTGGGGGGCTGGTCTGGCGTAGGCGGGGTGCCTAAGCGTGTCATGTGATGCCATGGTGCAAGGAAGCTGAGTAGAGTGGCCAGAGCCTCGTGTGTGGGTCTGCGGGAGAGGAGCAAGCCAAGCTGCCTTACTATATCGAAAATAAAATAAGATATATTTTTTTTGCGATCATTTTTCCCTTAAATCGCATTGCTAATTGCATATTGTACTTGCTAATTTGCAATTAAACTGTAATTTTGTAACTTTTGGAAATGCCAGTAAAAACTTGGCTGTGCCAGTAAATTTTGGGTGTCATGTCAGTAAATTTTAATCTGGTAGGTTGGCAACACTGACCCCAACTAGAGAACATTTAGTTCCAGGGTCTACTAACCTGCGGGGGGAAATTATGAGGGGCTCCCATGCTTTAATATTTATTTATTAGCACATAGAACAGTGGTATCCAAACTGCGGTCCATGGATTAGGTGCCAGTGTTCTGGTGAGAAATTACCCCTTGTCGAATAATGCCCCCCCTGTAGAAATAGGGTTTATTAGTGGTAGAAATAGTGCCTCAAGGGCCAGATAAAGGCAAGCAAAGGCCGGTGTTGTGCAGAGAAATGACCCCCAATGAATAATGCCCCCCTGTACTGTGCAAGCGCAGCGCTTGTGCAGTACGGAGCCGCCGAAAGTCTCCGAACATGAACAGCTGTACACGGCGCCTGCGCAATGAAGACGACATTGTGCCACGCGCTCACGCACACTCCCGATGCTCACGAAACTCTGCAAGGGGCAGGGGTAGTATTGATTGAACTCTGCAAGGATGCCTACAGAAGAGGCCCTATTGTATCATGATGGGCAGAGCTGATATGATGGGGGTGGAATTCTCAAAGGGGCGGATGTATTATTGATTGTATCAGCTCTGCCCATCATGATACAATACAACCTCTTCTGTAGGCATCCGCCCCTTGCAGAGTTCAATCAATAACACACCCGCCCCTTGCAGAGTTCAATCAATAACACACCCGCCCCCTGCAGAGTTGCACGAGCATCGGGAGCGTGCGGCACAATATCATCTTCTTTGCGCAGGCGCCGTGTACAGTTGTTCATGTTCGGAGCCTTTCGGCGGCTCTGTAGTGCTCCGTACTGCGCAAGCGCTGCACCTGCACAGTACAGGGCGGGCATTATTCGACGGGGGTCATTTCTTGCCAGAACATCGGCCTTTGCTTCCCTCTATCTGGCACTATTTCTACCACTCATATGAGGCACTATTTCTCACACTGACACCTTTGACGGGAGATTATTATTATTATACAGCATTTATATAGGACCAACAATTTACACAGCGCTTTAGAACTTGTCGGTAGACTGTACAAATGCAATAAACTTTAATACAGTAGGAATCATAGGGCCCTGCTCCCAGTGCCGATCCTGACCTCCCTGGGGCCCTAAGCAAAATGACATGGCATATTAAAAATGAGAAGCGGGGGGCGCTGACGACAGTGACATGTCACATTAAAGAAAGTTGAGAAGTGGGGGGAGGGGGTGTTCTGCTGTCGGAAATGACATCTTACATTAAATTGAGAATCAAGGGGTGCTGACTTCTTGCCTCTTCTCCCATGCAGCCAGCGAGTTGAGAAGCGAGGTGAGGGGCCGAAAATTACTTCTTACCAGGCGGGGCCTCTAGTAATTTTGGGGGCGCTTCGCAGCTTTGCGGGGCCCTAAGCGGCTTGCATAGTGAGCCTATAGGGCGGATCGGCCATGCCTGCTCCTTAGAGCTTACAATCTAAGGCCCCGTACACACGATAGAATCCATCCGCAGATAAATCCCAGCAAATGGGTTTCTGCGGATAGATCCTATGGTGTGTACACGCCAGCGGATCTGTTTCCGCGGAGAAATCTCCTCTGGGATGGATTCCAGCAGATCGGATATTTGCTGTGATGCACAACAAATCCATCTGCTGGAATCCATTCCAACGGATGGATCCGCTCGTCTGTACAGACTTACCGGATCCATTCGTCCAAAGGGATTCCCCGCACGCGTCGTAATGATTTGACGCATGCGTGGAATTCCTTATATGACAGCGTCGCGCCCGTCGCCGCGTCATAATCGCGGCGACGGCGCGACATGTCATCGGCAGAGGATTTCCGCGCGGATTTCAATGCGATGGTGTGTACACTCCATCGCATCGAAATCTGCGGAAATCTTTGAGAGGATTTATCCGTGGAAACGGTCCGCTGGACCGTATTTGCGGATAAATCCTCTCGTGTGTATGGGGCCTTAGAGGAAAGGTCAAGAGATACAAAGGGTAATAACTGTGGGGGGTGTGCTGATGGAGAAAATAAATGTACAGTTGTTAGGCGGGGGCCAGATAGGCCTCTGTGAAGAGATGAGTTTTCAGGGATCGTCGAAAGTGGATAAAGTAGGAGAAAGTCAGACAGATTGAGGTAGAGCATTCCAGAGGATGGGAGAGGCTCTGGAGAAGTCCTGAAGGTGAGCATGGGATGAGGTTACAATGGAGCTTCCGAGCAGGAGGTCTTGGGAGAAGCGAAGAGATAAAGCCTCATACTGACACCAATGATGGGACACTATTCCGCTTATTTCTGAGTCCTGTGCTGAGCGACTGGCATGATGCATTTTGAAAACAGGTGTGATTAGCTGAGAAAGCCCCTTCCTATCTATTTACTAATGCTAGAACTAGAAGGATTTATAATAGTCTGATGATTGAGAGAGTTAAAGTTCCGCTTTAATAAAGGAAAATGATTTTCCACGCACACAGCACTTGATAACAAAAGGTCCCAGTATGTCTGACAACTGTCACTTCTCAGCTGACCTTTCACTGCAGACAACGGAGCAAAGCCACCAATAAAACGCCAACCATTGCAGTGGCAGTTTGTCTCTTATCAACCGTCACCACTTACCGTATTTATCGCGGTATAACGCGCTCCCGCGTATACCGCGCACCCCCAAAGTTGACCCGAATCCTGTGGAAAAAAAGTTTTTTTTGTACTTACAGTTTTGGTGTCTTGCGCGGCGGCCTCGTCGGGTCCGGCGTTCATCTGCGGCTTCGGGTGTCCTCTTCGGCGGGTCCGGCGTCCTTCTGCGGCTTCGGGTGTCCTTCTGCGGCGGTTCCGGTGTCCTCTTCGGCGGGTCCGGTGTCCTCTTCGGCGGGTCCGGCGTCCTTCTGCGGCGTCCTCGCTTCCTCCCCGCTCGTTTCCTGCGCCGAGTTTGAATACTGCGCCGACATATACAGAGCGCAGTACACTCGTGTATTGTCGGCAATGCTCAGCTACCCGCGCTGATGTCCTGTACGTCCACGATTTGAGCGCGGAAGGAGCCGAGACTGCCCGACTATACCCGAGTGTACTGCGCTCGGTATATGTCGGCGCAGTATTCAAAACTCGGCGCGGGAAAGCAGGTATCGGCGTATACCGCGCACCCACGATTTTGCCCTGATTTTCAATAAATATGGTATATATTCAACAATCTCTTCTTCTGTACCATAAAAGTCATGAAATGAAGCTTCTCCGACCAACAAAGCTGTATAACACTAATGGAGAGAATTCTCCTCTTCTATAGAGAAATGGAATGATTATTGAAGGATCCGGGATGCACAATTCAGGTAATGACGAGTCTTCTATTCTGCCTTCCCTTGTTCTGCCCTTTACTCTTTAGCAAAATGCTAATGGAAGTTTGAAATAGAACTATTATATAACTTATCTCTGTGCTTCTCTATGCAAGCGTTTCATGGCTGGTGGGAGGGGCCAGTAGGCTGCTGTACTTAGCTTAGCAACGAGGCTTCCTACCGTGTTTCCCCGGAAGTAAGCCCTACCCCGAAAGTAAGCCCTAGTGTGATTATCGGGGCGGGCTGCAATATAAGCCCTACCCCCGAAAGTAAGCCCTAGTCAAAGTTCATTAAAAATCTATTTTTTCAAACCTATACATTGCTGCAGTGTTTCCGTTTATTACTGTGTTAAAAAATATGGTACCGTTATGTTTAAAGCCACTGCTGATCCGTCCTCTTCTCGCCTCGTCTGCATCCCGTCCCTCTTTACTGTAAGCAGCGGGCTGGCTCTTCTCGTTCCTCCTCTCCTCCCCCCTGACATCTTCAGCCCGTCCCTTCTTACTGCACGGAGCGAGCCGATGACAGGTGACCTCGGCTCTTCTCTCTCCTTCTCTCCTCCCGCCTGACGTCTTCAGCCCGATCCCGCGGAGCATGCTGACGTCAGCGGGATCTCTGCTCTCTCACTCTCTCCTCCCGGATGACGAAAGAAGAGCAGGTGAATACCGGTACACCAGGGAGCTGTATACCCTACGGTAAAAGGTATTTTCTATGGTACTGCACCTTATACAGTGCCAAGATGTCTTTCTCAAAATACTGTAATGACTCCTGACCTGACAGTTGGGGGGGGGGGGGGTGACAGGGGGACACAGAATCTTTGTAAAATTTGTACATTCCGTAAATAAATAAGCCCTACCCCGAAAGTAAACCCTAGTGTGTTTTTTGTGGACAAAATTAATATCAGACCCGGTCTTACTTTCGGAGAAACACGGTATCATGTTAAATTAAATTTGTCATGAGATATACAAAGGCTGCCATTGATGATCTCCTGATGAGACTGCATTCAGAGCTTGGCGGCTTTGAGCGTTTTTCTGGATTTTTATTTTTACACAGTTTAATGCGCGATTTTTGTGCATTTTTATGTGCAATTTGCGTGTTTTTATGCAGTGTTTTGAGCTTTGGCAATTTTTTTATTAGACAATAGAGAAAACTATCATCTGTTGCATTATTTGCTGCTAGGTTTTTCAGTTGATTTTAGCTTTTCCATCAGCTTTTATTTCTTTTTTTATTATTATTATTATTTATTTAGTTTTATTTTTTTTGTGTCAGGATTAGGGATTAGGTTAGGGGTTAGGGTAATTTATTTTTGTTAGGGTTAGGGTGTTAATACTACAACTACTACTACTACTACTACTACTACTACTAATAATAATAATAATAATAATAATAATAATAATAATAATAATAATATAATAATAATAAATTAATAAATAAATAAGTAAAAAAATACACAGATAAATACAAATAATCATAAATAATAAATAAATAAAATACATACCATGTTATAACAAATAAATAATGAACCCCTAACCCTTAACTCCTAACCCTTAAAAAATAAAATAATAATAATATATAACTAAAAATTTTTTTGTGTAAAGGGTTAGGATTAGGGGTTAGGTTAGGATTAGGGTTCTCTATTTTTTGATAGGACACACGATTGGACCTGTATCCGACCAAATTCACATCGGAATTCCGATGGAATTAGAATAGAACATGTTCTCCGATGGAATTCATCAGAATTTCCGATGGAATTACTCCGATGGGGCATACATATGGTCGGAATTTTCGATAGAAAAGTGTGTACTGGGTTTTAGGGTGTTAATACTACTACTACTACTACTACTACTACTACTATTATTATTATTATTATTATTATTATTAATAATAATAATAAATGAATACATAAATGTAAAATAAATACACAGATATAAATACAAATAATCATAAATAATAAAATACAATAAATAAATTATATGCAATAATAAATAATGAATCCTTAACCCTTAAAAAAATAAAATAAAATAATACAATAATAATAAACAACTAAACACCCTAACACACAATAATAATAATATTAATAATAATTATTAGTAGTAATATTATGTATTATTATTATTATAGTAATAATAATAATAATAATAACAACAAATTACCGGTATTATTATTAATAATGTATGTTTTGCTTGGGGATGAGTGTTCATTATTATTAATAATGAATTTAATATATTTTTTTAAGGTTAAGGGTTAATTATTTTTTATTTATTTATTTATTTCAGGTACTTATATACACAGAACTTTACATATACAATGTACATTCACATCAGTCCCTGCCCTCAAGGAGCTTACAATTTAAGGTCTCCAACTCAGATTCATATACTAGGACCAATTTAGACAGAAGCCAAGTAACCTACCAGCATTTCTTTGGCGTGTGGGAGGAAACCAGAGTACCCGGAGGAAATCCACGTGGGCACAGGGTAGAACATGCAAACTCCAGGCAGGTAGTATCGTGGTTGGGATTTAAACCAGAGACCCTTTTGCTGCCAAGCGAGAGTCCTTTATTATTACATATTATTCATTTGTTTTATTTATTTTTATATATATTTATGGTGATTTTTAGTTATTTGTGTATTTATATAACATTTATTTATTCATATATTATTACTATTATTATTATAAATTTTTTCATTTGAGAAGAAAATTGCGCAAAAACACGCCTGTGCACAAAAACGCGCATTTCCATTTATGGTAATAAAAAACTTGCAAATCTGCCCAATTTGAGCTACAAAATTGGAGCTTTGAGATCCAAGCTACAAAACGCTGAGGTGTGAAAGGGGCCTACAAACCGTGTTGTACTTACAGATTACGCAGCATGCATGCACGTATAAAAAAATAAACATGATGCCGCGTCCGCTGAAGATTCACACTATCAGCTTTCAGCAGGCATAAGTCAACATATCAATCTATATATAAAAAAAAACAGTAAAAATGAGACCGCTGTCCTAGCGTCACCCCAGATCAGCTGTTATGAGAAGCGTTGTTTACAGACTGGTCTGACCCAAGAATTCTGTCTCTCGTTTTTTTGTACTGTTTAAATAAGAATTTAGGAGTTGTGTTTGAACACTGAAAACATACAAATAACTTCAAAAACACAGTGCCCCCCCCCCCCTGAGGTCATTGCTCTACTGATCAGCTGGCCCAGACCCACAGAGAACATAAGAATGCCCTGGGATGGCACAAAACCATCGCCTGTGGTGACCTGTATACAGCTTCTTTGTCACTCTACACTTTGAGACCTCAAATAATTTTCAGGAGAGAACACTCAAAGGGCAAGTTCATGCCTGCAACATACAGTAGCTTTATGCAGCAATGACTACCTAGACATAGTTGCCGACAGCCCCGAATTTTCCGGGTCTTACCGTGTCCCGGGAAATTTCCCAGGAAATTGGCGTTTTCCCGATTTTATCACCAGATCCGCCACCGGCATTGGTGACTTTGTCTCCGCCGCCATTTTACAAAAGACCAGCTCTTGTGAGGAAGAAACAAGAGGCGGGGCCCGGGTAGCAATGAAAGTGGCTGCCAATAGAAATGGTGACAAGTGAGCGCTGCATCTGTGGTGACAAGTGAGCGCTGCATCTGTGCTGACAAGAATGCTGCATTTGCGGTGACAAGTGACATGCTGTATCTGTGGTGACAAGTGACACGCTGTATCTGTGGTGACAAGTGAGCGCTGCATTTGCGGTGACAAGTGACATGCTGTATCTGTGGTGACAAGTGACACGCTGTATCTGTGGTGACAAGTGAGCGCTGCATCTGTGGTGACAAGTGAGCGCTGCATCTGTGCTGACAAGAATGCTGCATCTGCAGTGACAAGTGACATGCTGTATCTGTGGTGACAAGTGACACGCTGTATCTGTGGTGACAAGTGAGCGCTGCATCTGTGGTGACAAGTGAGAGCTGCATCTGTGGTGACAAGTGAGAGCTGCATCTGTGGTGACAAGTGAGAGCTGCATCTGTGGTGACAAGTGAGAGCTGCATCTGTGGTGACAAGTGAGAGCTGCATCTGTGGTGACAAGTGACAAGCTGTATCTGTGGTGACAAGTGAGCCCTGCATCTGCGGTGACAAGTGACATGCTGTATCTGTGGTGACAAGTGACACGCTGCATCTGTGCTGACAAGTGAGCGCTGCATCTGTGCTGACAAGAATGCTGCATCTGTGCTGACAAGTGAGCGCTGCATCTGTGCTGACAAGAATGCTGCATCTGTGCTGACAAGTGAGCGCTGCATCTGTGCTGACAAGAATGCTGCATCTGTGCTGACAAGTGAGCGCTGCATCTATGCTGACAAGTGAGCCCTGCATCTGCGGTGACAAGTGACATGCTGTATCTGTGGTGACAAGTGACACGCTGCATCTGTGCTGACAAGTGAGTGCTGCATCTGTGCTGACAAGAATGCTGCATCTGTGCTGACAAGTGAGCGCTGCATCTGTGCTGACAAGAATGCTGCATCTGTGCTGACAAGTGAGCGCTGCATCTGTGCTGACAAGAATGCTGCATCTGTGCTGACAAGTGAGCGCTGCATCTATGCTGACAAGAATGCTGCATCTGTGGTGACAAGTGACACGCTGCATCTGTGCTGACAAATGAGCGCTGCATCTGTGCTGACAAGTGAGTGCTGCATCTGTGCTGACAAGAATGCTGCATCTGTGCTGACAAGTGAGCGCTGCATCTGTGCTGACAAGAATGCTGCATCTGTGCTGACAAGTGAGCGCTGCATCTGTGCTGACAAGAATGCTGCATCTGTGCTGACAAGTGAGCGCTGCATCTGTGCTGACAAGAATGCTGCATCTGTGCTGACAAGTGAGCGCTGCATCTGTGCTGACAAGAATGCTGCATCTGTGGTGACAAGTAACACGCTGCATCTGTGCTGACAAATGAGCGCTGCATCTGTGGTGACAAGTGAGCGCTGCATCTGTGCTGACAAGTGAGCGCTGCATCTGTGCTGACAAGTGAGCGCTGCATCGGTGGTGACAAGTGAGCGCTGCATCTGTGGTGACAGGTGTTTTTTCCACCGGGCCACGCTACACACGCCGCATTTTCCCACCCCCTGCTACACCAGCCTACAAATGAATGCCCGCCTCCTAATTATAAGACTCCACCTACAGACAAAAATGTGTCCCTATACATTGTTTGAGAATGTTGGCAACTATGCCTAGGGAGCTGATGGATTATTTCCCCCAAGCTTTACTGGAAGTGCACTAACTCACTGTTTTCCCCCAAAGCAATTAATGACCCACCAGAGAAGACATCACTCCTAAAATCCTTGCTTAAAGAGTTTATTTGCTTAAAGTCCAGAAAAATTAGTGTTGGTGATTACAGAATGCCCGTAAAAATAGTCCCCTTGCTTAAAAATAAGTCACTTAAATATCGTGCCTGGGGGGTGTCTATAGTATGCCTGTAAAGTGGCGCGTGTTTGCCGTGTTTAGAACAGTCCCTGCCCAAAATGACATTTCTAAAGAAATAAAAGTCTTTAAAACTGTTTGCAGCTTTAATGTAATGTTGGGTCCCGGCAATATGGATGAAAATTATTGAGAAAAACGGCAACCCCCCAGCCCATTACCAGCCCTTTGGATCTTGTATGTATATTAAGGGGAACCCCGCACCCACATTAAAAAAAGAAAAAGGCGTGGGGCCCCTAGGCCCTATGTACTCTGAACAGCAGTATACAGGCGGCGCAAACAAGACAGGGACTGTAGGTTTGTTGTTAAGTAGAATCTCTTTGTAATTTGGAACAGGTACATTTTGTAAGTGTAGCTCCAGCCCAAAAAATCTATTTTTAAGCTTTTTGGAAAACATAGAGAAGGGTTATCACCCCTGTAAACATCTGTTTTGCTGTCTGGGTAGAAAACTGAGCCTTTGGTGGTGTTGGTGGTGCCACAACACTGTAAGGCCTCACAGTTACTCTTGGTGGGCGCAGGAACGGGCCCTGCTGTGAAATATTAGATCAAAAATCGTAATTACTGTACACGCCCCTGTGAAACAGGGGCAGAAAAATCGGGTCTTAGGAAGTGGTGGTGGTGCCACAACACTGCAACCCCTCACATATTCTGTTGTTGAGCGCAGGAACAAGCACTGCTGTGAAATATTGGATCAAAAGTTGTAATTACGCGCCCCTGTTAAACAGGGGCAGAAAAATTGGGCCTTAGGCGGTAGTGGTGCCACAACAGAAAATTGAGCCTTTGGTGGCGTTGGTGGTGCCACAACACTGTAAGGCCTCACAGATACTCTTGTTGAGCGCAGGAACGGGCCCTGCTGTGAAACATTAGATCAAAAATTGTAATTACGTCCACCTGTTAAACAGAGGCAGAAAAATTGGGTCTAAGGCCCCGTACACACGTCTGAGGAACTCGACGTGCCAAACACATCGAGTTCCTCGTCGAGTTCAGTGTGGAAGCCGCCGAGGAACTCGGCGAACCCACTTTTCCCATTGACTAACGAGAAAATAGAGAACATGTTCTCTTTTCGGCCCGACGAGTTCCTCGACGGGTTCCTCGCTGAAAAGTGTACACACCACCGAGTTTCTCGGTAGAATCCAGCTCCGACCAAGTTTCTGACTGAATTCTGCCGAGAAACTCGGTCGTGTGTACGGGGCCTTAGGAAGTGGTGCTGGTGCCACAACACTGCAATCCCTCACAGATAGTCTAGTTGAGCGCAGGAACGAGCGCTGCTGCAAAATATTACAGCAAAAATTGTAATTACATGCCCCTGTAAAACAATGGCAGAAAAATCGGGCCTTAGGCAGTGGTGGTGGTGCCAGGACACTGCAACCCGAACTTCGACCCGAACATAAATCTCATCCCTTCTCTCCAACAACAGGAAGAAGCAAACAGTGGCCTAGATTCAAGAAGCAATTGCGTCTGCGTAACCATAGTTACGCAGCGCAATTGCTTACTTGCGCCGGCGTTACGAATGCTCCTGATTCAGAAAGCTTGTTACGCCGACGGCAGCCTAAGAAATGACTGGCATAAGCCTCCTTATGCCGTCATATCGTAGGCTGCATTCTTACGTTGGCCGCTAGGGGGCGTTCCCGTTGTGGTCAGCGTATAGTATGCAAATTGCATACTAACGCCGATTCACAACCCTACGCGAGCCCTGCGTACGCAGTTTACGTCGTTTGCGTACGTCGGGTTTCGCGTAAGGCTGCACATGCTAAAAGCAGGGGCAGCCAATGCTAAGGATACCCGTCGTTCCCGCGTCGCGAGGTTTAAATTTTACGTCGTTTGCGTAAGTGAATCGTGAATGGCGCTGGACGCCATTCACGTTCACTTTGAAGCAAATGACGTCCTTGCGACGTAATTTACCGCAATGCACGTCGGGAAAGTTTCCCCGACGGAGCATGCGCTCTACGCTCGGCGCGGGAACGCGCATAATTTAAATGATTCCCGCCCCCTACGGGATCATTTACATTAGGCGCCCTTACGCAGGGCATTTTTGAGGAGCGCACACGCAAATTACGTGGCTACTGCTTCATGAATGAAGCGGAACGCAAATAATTTGTGTAGGCGCAGGGTAAAAAGGGTACACTGCGCCTCCGTAAGGAGCGCGCAGCTGTACCTGAATCTACCCCTCTGTTTCTAGCTTAGGGGAACCCAATGAACACAGTTCAGGGCTGCATCTCTAAATTTACCCAGCGGCACTCCAGCTTTGACAGGGCCGGTACATTTAGAACAGCGGTGGTCAACTTACTTGACCTAGTGGGGTTCAAGTGCAGGCTCCTGACATCACCAAAGAACCGCACATAATATTCAGTGAATGTAATGCTATAGAAAGCTGTTACAGACTGCAGACTGGCAACATGAGATGGTTAAAGGCTCCCGGCATGCTACAGGATGGTAACAGACAGCAAGCATGCTATGGAAGTGAATGGAGACTTGGGACATTCTTCATGAGATGTTCTTAATAGACGGGAGGTACATTACAGACTATTATTAGAGATAGCTGCTACTAAAGATTATTTAGGGCACTTTCACATTGATCTATAGAAAAAACGTGCTAAAAACGCATATGCGTTTTTGCTGCTATTTTTCCTGGAAGTTTGATGCGTTTGCGGCCGCTGGTGCATTTTTTTGATGCTTTTTTCCAAGTTTTTATTAAACACATTGGGCCAGATTCTCAGCAGAGTTACGACGGTGTATCTCAGGAAACACCGTCGTATCTCTGTTTTTTGACCCGGGTCTCTATGCGAGTGATTCCTAGAATCATTTTCGCATAGATACGGCCAAGACCTGGCAGGTGTAAGTGACTTACACTGTCGGATCTTAAATGTAATTCGCCGCTGGCCGCTAGGTGGCGTTTACGTTCAGGTCTCATTTGACTATGCAAATGAGCCTGATACGCCGATTCCCGAACAAATTTGCGTCGCGTAGTCGTCGCTTACGTCATTTCCGTAGGCGTAAGGTTACCCCTGCTATATGAGGGGTAACCTTACGCCAGTCCGCCGTATGCCATGTTAAGTATGGCGTCGGGTCCGCGTCGTCTTTTCCCGTCGGGTACGTCGTTTTCCTAAGTCGTTCTTGAATACGACTTTACGTCAATGACGCACACGTCGGCGTCATTGACGTTTTCCGTCGTGAGCTGGAGCATGCGCACTGGGCTATTTTTCAGCCCGGCGCATGCGCAGTTCAATCGACGCGGGGGTGCGCTTAATTTAAATACAAGCCGCCCCCTTTGAATTACGCGGGGATACGCTGGGCCATTTACACTACGCCACCGCAAACTACGGAGCAAGTGCTTGAGGAATACGGCACTTGCTCCAGTAAGTTGCGGCGGCGTAGTGTAAATGGCTTACGCTATGCCACCGCAGAATGTATCAGAATCTGGCCCATTAAACGAAGCGGACCCACAAGGGATCAGTGTGAAGAGTTCCATAGGATTACACGGTCACACGGTTTTTCTTTCACTTTTTTTTTAATGCAAAAGCAGAAGTAAAACAGATCAGTGTGAAAGCAGACTTACAAATCAGTGCTTTTCCTTAGACTCCTTTCACACTGAAGGTGCTTTTCAGGCGTTTTAGCGCAAAAAATAGTGCCTGAAAAGCGCCTCTCAAGCCTCCCCAGTGTGAAAGCCTGAGTGTTTTCACGCTGGGCAGGTGCGCTTGCAGGACGGAAAAAAAAAGTCCTGCAAGCAGCATTTTTGGGGGCAGTGCGGGAGCGCTGTATACACCGCTCCTAAACCGCCCCTACCATTGAAATCAATGGGCAGTGCTGCCGAAGCGCCTGCAACGTTTTTTGGGCGCTTTTTTAACCCCTTGTTAACCCCTCCTTTGGGGTTAAAAGCACCCCAGTACCGCCCGCACAGCCCCGTTAACGCTCGGGCAATCTGAGCGTGAAAGCCTTAAAAATGACTTGTCACAACTATTTCTTTCAGAAAGATCTGAAGTAGGGTTGCACCGATACTGGTACCGGTATCGGTAGCGATACCGAGTGATTGCACAAGTATCGGTACTCGTGCAAATGCACTTTCAGGCTCGGTTCGTTGAGCTGTCAGTGGGTCTCCCCTGTTGACAGCTGAAGTGTTAGAGAAGTCCATAAAAGCAGCCGGAAATGTTTATTAACAACATTGCTCAGCCTCTGAAACACTAAAATAAAAAGAAACATTGTTTTTTTTTTTTAACCTTTCTGTTTCTTCATCTGTAGATCAAAGGGATGAACAAATGTTCCTCAGTTTAACCCCTTATTAACACCTAATTTAATCTAATCAGCCTTAATTAACTCCCTATTCTCCTCCATTTAATTATTATTTTCCTGTTTTTTTTTTTTTGTTTTTTTTTCACGTCAATTTTATAAACAATAAACAATTTAAATTGTTATATTTTGTTTGCTTTGTTAATGAATATTTTTACACATATATATCAACATATATTTACACCCATTCACATTGAAAAAGCGCAACATTAGGGATAACAATGAGGGGGAGAGGGATAACAAGGAGGGGAGAGGGATAACAAGGAGGGGAGAGGGATAACAAGGATGGGAGAGGGGTAACAAGGATGGGAGAGGGGTAACAAGGAGGGGAGAGGGGTAACAAGGAGGGGAGAGGGGTAACAAAGAGGGGAGAGGGGTAACAAGGAGGGATAACAAGGAGGGGAGAGGGATAACAAGGAGGGGAGAGGGATAACAAGGATGGGAGAGGGGTAACAAGGATGGGAGAGGGGTAACAAGGAGGGGAGAGGGGTAACAAGGAGGGGAGAGGGGTAACAAGGAGGGGAGAGGGGTAACAAAGAGGGGAGAGGGGTAACAAGAAGGGATAACAAGGAGGGGAGAGGGGTAACAAGGAGGGGAGAGGGATAACAAGGAGGGGAGAGGGATAACAAGGAGGGGAGAGGGATAACAAGGAGGCGAGAGGGATAACAAGGAGGGGAGAGGGGTAGCAATGAGGGGAGAGGGGTAGCAATGAGGGGAGAGGGGTAGCAATGAGGAGAGAGGGATAACAAGGAGGGGAGAGGGATAACAAGGAGGGGAGAGGGATAACAAGGAGGGGAGAGGGATAACAAGGAGGGGAGAGGGGTAACAAGGATGGGAGAGGGATAACAAGGAGGGGAGAGGGATAACAAGGAGGGGAGAGGGATAACAAGGAGGGGAGAGGGGTAGCAATGAGGAGAGAGGGATAACGAGGAGGGGAGAGGGGTAACAAGGAGGGGAGAGGGGTAACAAGGAGGGGAGAGGGATAACAAGGAGGGGAGAGGGATAACAAGGAGGGGAGAGGGGTAACAAGGAGGGGAGAGGGATAACAAGGAGGGGAGAGAGGTAACAAGGAGTGGAGAGGGGTAACAAGGAGGGGAGAGGAATAACAAGGAGGGGAGAGGGGTAACAAGGAGGGGAGAGGGATAACAAGGAGGGGAGAGGGGTAACAAGGAGGGGAGAGGGATAACAAGGAGGGGAGAGGGATAACAAGGAGGGGAGAGGGGTAGCAATGAGGAGAGAGGAATAACAAGGAGGGGAGAGGGGTAACAAGGAGGGGAGAGGGGTAACAAGGAGGGGAGAGGGGTAACAAGGAGGGGAGAGGGATAACAAGGAGGGGAGAGGGATAACAAGGAGGGGAGAGGGGTAGCAATGAGGAGAGAGGGATAACGAGGAGGGGAGAGGGGTAACAAGGAGGGGAGAGGGGTAACAAGGAGGGGAGAGGGGTAACAAGGAGGGGAGAGGGGTAACAAGGAGGGGAGAGGGATAACAAGGAGGGGAGAGGGATAACAAGGAGGGGAGAGGGGTAACAAGGAGGGGAGAGGGATAACAAGGAGGGGAGAGAGGTAACAAGGAGTGGAGAGGGGTAACAAGGAGGGGAGAGGGATAACAAGGAGGGGAGAGGGATAACAAGGAGGGGAGAGGGGTAACAAGGAGTGGAGAGGGGTAACAAGGAGGGGAGAGGGGTAACAAGGAGGGGAGAGGGATAACAAGGAGGGGAGAGGGACAACAAGGAGGGGAGAGGGGTAGCAATGAGGGGAGAGGGGTAACAAGGAGGGGTGAGTGTATAACAAGGAGGGGTAACAAGGAGGGGGAGGGGTAACAAGGAGGGGAGAGGGATAACAAGGAGGGGAGAGGAATAACAAGGAGGGGAGAGGAATAACAAGGAGTGGAGAGGGATAACAAGGAGGGGAGAGGGATAACAAGGAGGGGAGAGGGGTAACAAGGAGGGGAGAGGGGTAACAAGGAGGGGAGAGGGATAACAAGGAGGGGAGAGGGGTAACAAGGAAGGGTAACAAGGAGGGGAGAGGGGTAGCAACAAGGGGAGAGGGTTAACAAGGAGGGGAGAGGGGTAGCAACGAGGGGAGAGGGGTAACAAGGAGGGGAGAGGGGTAGCAACAAGGAGAGAGGGGTAACAAGGAGGGGAGAGGGATAACAAGGAGGGGAGAGGGATAACAAGGAGGGGAGAGGGATAGCAACAAGGGGAGAGGGATAGCCTCCTTCTATCCATCCCCCCTCCTTGTTACACATTTGGATTTATTTATTTTTGGTAGCAAACCCCTTTCTCAGCAGGAGCTTCTTTGCACTTCCTTACTCCTTGCTTAGGCGAGGATGATGCAGCACTCGCTCTGCTTGGACTCCGCCACTTCCTCCTAGGATCACGTCACAAATCCCAGCTTATAAGGCAAAAAAACGCAGATCAAATACCACCAAAAGAATCGCAAACAATGGCCTGGTCATGAAGGGGGTACATTTTCAGACACAAAACACACACTACTGTTTGCAGGCGCTTGGCCCCCCGCCACGTCCACAACCTTCTTCTCACATCACAACTCTTAGGAAGCCATCAGAAAATATCAACCCAACCAGCAGATCTTGCCCATGTGCAGTGGGGTGCCAGCTGCCAGCCATTTAAACATGTCCCTTGATGAGTCCTAAAATGTCGAGTTTTTTTAATGCCGATTCGTTTTTTTTTTATATATACGGTATAATGCAAATATGATAGAAACTGTTAGCAGGATGTGGAATTTGCCACTAAAAATAATTCCCCATCTAAAAAGTTTTTAAAAGTTCATCAGTTCTTATAAACACCTAAAACCTCAACATTCACTTCTCCAAATGTTATAAAATGATCTTTTGGCTCATTAAAAAAAAAATGCATTTAGATCTGCAAGGCCTTTAAGGTCATCATCCGATTGAATTTCAGCAATGCACCAGACATGCCGGCACTGAGATGTGACAGAAATTCCTTGGCCTTATTCCAGGCTTGTAGTGCCTCTGGATAGAAGAGGCCAGGTTAAAAAAGGAAGGGAACGTTTTCATAGAAAGACATGACTTGATATTCCTAGAGGTGCGCTCACACTAGCAGCTTCAATTTAAAGAGAATTTCCAGGCAACGTGTATAAGTGATCGGAGAGAGGATCGCTTTTCCAGGAAGCAGCTGTGCAACTGACCTTAGAAAGACATGGAGGCCACCATTGATGCTTCAATGCTTTGAGCTGGTGACCTCAAACTAATTTACAGATTAAGAATTGGAATATCCTGGTCAGACTGTTTGTTCTGGTGGGGGGTTCATGGGTTTGAAGCCATTGGATCAGCATGATCAAATTCATCCCAATTTGGGTTGAGGTCAAGACTCTGCAGGCCAAGTTCCTCCACTTCAAACTCGTTCATCCATGGCCCAGATTCAAGAAGCAATTGCACCCGTGTAACCATAGGTTACACGGCGCAATTGCTTACTTGCTCCGGTGTAACGAGTGCTCCTGATTCGGGAACCTCGTTACACCGACTGCAGCCTAAAATCTGCACGGCATAAGGCTCTTATGCCACGCAGATTTTAGGCTGCATTCTTGTGTGGGCCGCTAGGGGGCGCTCCCATTGTGATCAGCGTGTAGTATGCAAATTGCATACTACCACTGATTCACAAACTTGCGCGGGCCCTGCGCAAGCCAGGTACGGAGTTTCCGTACGGCAACTTTAGCGCAAGGCTGCCCCTTCTAATAGTAGGGGCAGCCAATGCTAAAGTATAGCCGCCGCTCCCGCGACGTGAAATTTGAATTTCACGTCGTTTGCGTAAGTGATTCGTGAATGGCGCTGGACGCCATTCACGTTCACTTTGAAGCAAATGACGTCCTTGCGACGTCATTTGCCGCAATGCACGTCGGGAAAGTTTCCCGACGGAGCATGCGCTGTACGCTCGGCGCGGGAGCTCGCCTAATTTAAATGATTCCCGCCCCCGGCGGGATCATTTACATTGCGCGCGCTTACGCCGGGCAATTTTGCCGGCACGCCCTCGCAATTTACGGAGCTACTGCTCCGTGAATTGAGGGCAGCGCAAAATATTTGCGGGGGCGCAGGGCAAAATCGTTGCCCTGCTCCTACGCAAATATCGCGCAAATGTACCTGAATCTGGGCCCATGTCTTTATGGACCTTGCTTTGTGCACTGGTCCAAAGCATTTGGTGCAGGGCTGTTTTTCAGGGGTTGGGCTTGGACCCTTATAGGCAGATTCAGAGAGAGTTACGCCGGCGTATCAGTAGATACGCCGTCGTAACTCTGAATCTGCGCCGTCGTAAATTTAAGCGTATGCTCAAACTGAGATACGCTTAAATGTTGCCAAGATACGACTGGCATAAGTCTCCTACGCCGTCATATCTTAACTGCATATTTAGGCTGGCCGCTAGGGGCGTGTACGCTGATTTACGCGTAGAATATGTAAATCAGCGAGATACGCCTATTCACGAATGTACGCCCGGCTGTCGCAGTAAAGATACGCCTTTTTTTTTTTTAAACATTTGACACACCTTGGTAAGCTTACCTAAAAACAACGAGCCACAACCCTTTAAATTTCTATGCATGGTTCATAATCCTGGTGAATCACCCTGGAGGACTCAGATGGACTATCCAGAGGAATTAATTTGGCCACGTGTGTGTACTGGGCACAGGACCCAGTCAGGATGTTTTTTTTTTTTGTTTTGTTTTGTAAACATCTGACACACCGTGGTAAGCTTTCCCTAAAATAAAAAAAATAAAAAAACGAGCCACAACCCTATAAATTTCTATGGATGGTTCGTACTCCTGGTGGATCATCTTGTACTCCTGTTGGACCATCTTGGAAGACTCCGGTGGACTATCCAAAGGAATTAGTGGTGCTACATGTGTGTACTAGGCCCAGGACCCAGCGGGGATGTTTTTTTTTTTTTTTTTAACATCTGACAAACCTTGGTAAGTCTTACCTAAAAAAGAAAAAAAAAATGCCACAACCCTATCAATTATTATGCATGAGCTATACTGCTGGTGGATCAGCCTGGTGGACTCCGATAGACTATCCAGAGGAATAATGGGGCCACGTGTGTGTACTAGGCGCAGGACCCAGCCAGGATGTTTTTTGTTTTTTAAACATCTGACACAAATAAAAAAATGAGTCACAATCCTATACATTTCTATGGATCGTTTGTACTCCTGGTGGATCATCTTGTACTCCTGTTGGACCATCTTGGAAGAATCGGGTGGACTATCCAAAGGAATTAGTGGTGCCGAATGTGTGTACTAGGCACAGGACACAGCAGGATGTGTTATTTTTTATTTTTTTTAACATCTGACAAAACTTGGTAAGTCTTACCTAAAAAAATAAAAAAAATAAAAATAAAAAAAAGGTTCCACAACCCTATAAAGTTTTATGCATGGCCTAAACTGCTGGTGGATCAGCCTAATGGACTCCGATAGACTATCCAGAGGAATAAATGGGCCACGTGTGTACTAGGCACAGGACCCAGCCAGGATGTTTTGCTTTTTTTTTTAAACATCTGACGCAAATAAAAAAACGAGCCACAATCCTATAAATTTCTATGGATGGTTTGTACTCCTGGTGGATCATTTTGTACTCCTGTTGGACCATCTTGGAAGACTCCGGTGGACTATCCAAAGGAATTAGGCCCCATGCACACAAGAAGCAAATGCAAACACATGTAAACTCAAGTTTTCAAAGGCAAAAACCGGCGTTTAAAAAGCCAGTTTTTGCCTCGAATTTTGCAGCGTTTTGCCGCGTTTAGCAGCGTTTTACCGCGTTTGCGGCTATCAGCGTTCATAACAAAGACATTGTAGACCCTCCCAAAGCTTTGAAACGCAAAAACGTTTGCGTCTGAACCCAAAATTTTGCGTCTGAAAAAACTAGCCTAAACCCAACTGCTTTAAAACACAAAAAAGCGTGAATGTGTGCATGGACACGTAGGATAACATTAACCACTTCCCGACCGCCCCATGTAGATATACGTCGGCACATTGGCGTACCTGTACGTCCCTGCCTTTCCGCGGGTCGGGGGTCCGATCGGGACCCCCCCCCCGCTACATGCGGCGGTCGGATTCCCTCGGGGAGCGATCCGGGACGACGGCGCGGCTATTCGTTTATAGCCGCTCCGTCGCGATCGCTCCCCGGAGCTGAAGAACGGGGAGAGCCGTATGTAAACACGGCTTCCCCGTGCTCCACTGTGGCGCTGCATCGATCGAGTGATCCCTTTTATAGGGAGACTCGATCGATGACGTCAGTCCTACAGCCACACCCTCCTACAGTTGTAAACACACACTAGGTGAACACTAAATCCTACAGCGCCCCCTGTGGTTAACTCCCAAACTGCAACTGTCATTTTCAAAATAAACAATGCAATTTAAATGCATTTTTTGCTGTGAAAATGACAATGGTCCCAAAAATGTGTCAACATTGTCCGAAGTGTCCGCCATAATGTCGCAGTCACAAAAAAAAAATCGATGATCGCCGCCATTAGTAGTAAAAAAAAAAAAAAATTAATAAAAATGCAATAAAACTATCCCCTATTTTGTAAACGCTATAAATTTTGCGCAAACCAATCGATAAACGATTATTGCGATTTTTTTTTTACCAAAAATAGGTAGAAGAATACGTATCGGCCTAAACTGAGGAAAAATATGTTTTTTATATATGTTTTTGGGGGATATTTATTATAGCAAAAAGTAAAACATATTGAATTTTTTTCAAAATTGTCGCTCTATTTTTGTTTATAGCGCAAAAAAAAAAAACCGCAGAGGTGATCAAATACCACCAAAAGAAAGCTCTATTTGTGGGGAAAAAAGGACGCCAATTTTGTTTGGGAGCCACGTCGCACGACCGCGCAATTGTCTGTTAAAGCGACGCAGTAAAAACCCCTTGGGTCATGTAGCAGCATATTGGTCCAGTCCTTAAGTGGTTAAATGTGTTCAGGGGCAGTTGAAAAAAATGCCCAAATGCCTCTGAACTCGAGTTTACCAGCGTCTCGTGTGCATGGGGCCTTAGTGGTGCCAAATGTGTGTACTAGGCACATGACACAGCGGGGATGTGTTATTTTATTTTATTTTTTCAACATCTGACAAAACTTGGTAAGTCTTACCTAAAAAAAAAAAGTTCCACAACCCTATAAAGTCTATGTCTATGCCGATAGACTATCCAGACGAATAATGGGGCCACGTGTGTACTAGGCACATGACACAGCGGGGATGTGTTATTTTATTTTATTTTTTTAACATCTGACAAAACTTGGTAAGTCTTACCTAAAAAAAAAAATAAATAAATAAATAAAAATTCCACAACCCTATAAAGTTTTACGCATGGCCTAAACTGCTGGTGGATCAGCCTAATGGACTCCGATAGACTATGCAGACGAATAATGGGGCCACGTGTGCACTAGGCACAGGACCCAGCCAGGATGTTTTTTTTTTTAGCAAAGGCCATGCAGCACCAGGGCAGGTCAGCCTAGTGAATGATTCGGAAACAAGGATGAAGGTAAGTATTTTAGTGTGCAGTCTAGACTAGGGGGTCTGGTGTTGTATTTAAAGGATAACTTCACTACAAGTCAAGTTATCCTTTAAATCATCTCTGAGTGCTGGCCTCAAATTTCTTAAACTGCAAATCTTCTCAGCGCTTTTTCCAGCTCATTACCCTCGTTACACTTTGCTATGCCGAAAAAAAAACACCCAGTAATTACAGAAATGTCATTTTTTCACCAGGTGGAGAATTAGCTACGGTCAGAGCGTGGAATCTGGGCGGGTTTCGTGCGGCTAGTCTCGCCCCTATGAGCTTTTCTTCACCACCGTGTAACGAAACGCAATTCTGCAACAGAAAAATGGCGATTGATGACAAGAAAAGGACCTTAAAAGGGGAAACAAAAGGCCCTTTCGGCCACCTGTTGTGTGTATTTACAGCTTGGTGCCGGGACCTTGACAGATGACCCCCCATGTTTTCTCTAGCCTCATCTTCTCAGTGACCTGAAGACCCGGGTCTCCGTCTCTCCAATGAGGTGTAAAGGGCAATCAGGGGGTAGCTTCTTCCTGCTCGCCCCACCATATAATATCCCATCACCTTCTCAGCCCTCGCTCCATGCATGGGCACCCTCGGGAAAGTGAAATGCCCCACTCCAATATCCCCTGTCTGTTTACATTAGTCACTGCAGCAGAATAAAGGAAACTCACTCTCAGCCCCGCTAAGGATCATTAAACCCAACCAGAGGATGGAACCTGTTTTGCTGGGATGACTAAAGAGCTTCATCTTTCATTCTAGGTGGGAAGGCAGTATTTATTATCTTCCATTATATGCTCCTCACTCCTTCTACAAGGTTGGGCGATTGCAGATTCTTTTCAGCTGAGCATTCGTCAAAGGCGAAGCCCAACTCCGGCCTCAGCGGCCTGCACCCTTCAGTCTGGCACAGTGGTACCGGCTCCTCTCCTGTACTGAAATGGCTCACTCTGATTTCACTGCACACTGGGAGCTTCTCACCTTGTGCATTAGAAGCTGCAGATAGTCAGATAGAGCCCACTCCATGTCCAGCATCCTCTAGCCTAGTGGTCTCCAAACTGTGGTCTGGGGGGGGGGCAGATGTGGCCCTTTTCTTGCCTTTATCTGGCCCTCTGGGCACCATTCCAGCCACTGACTCAATCAACAGGGCATTATTCTTCCTGCACCAACAATGGGGCACTATTCCTCCCACTGACACCAATGATGGGGCATTATTCCTCCCACTGACACAAATGATGGGGCACTATTCCTCCCACTGACACAAATGCTGGGGCACTATTCCTCCCATTGACACCAATGATGGGGCACTATTCCTCCCACTGACACAAATGCTGGGGCACTATTCCTCCCATTGACACCAACAATGGGGCATTATTCCTCCCACTGACACCAATGCTGGGGTACTATTCCTCCCATTGATACCAATGATGCAGCATTATTCCTCCCACTGATACCTATGATGGAGCACTATTCCTCCCATTGATACCAATGATGGGGACACTATTCCTGCCACTGATACCAATGACGGGGCACTATTCCTTCCATTGATACCAATGATGGGGCACTATTCCTGCCACTGATACCAATAATGGGGCACTATTCCTTCCATTGATACCAATGACGGGGCAATATTCCTCTCACTGACACCAATGATGGGGCACTATTCCTGCCACTGATACTAATGATGGGGCACTATTCCTCCCACTGATACCAATGATGGGGCACAATTCCTTCTACTGATACCAATGATGGGGCACTATTCCTCCCACTGATACCAATGATGGGGCACTATTCCTCCCATTGACATACCTCCCAACTGTCCCTGATTTCGAGGGACTGTCCCTGATTTGGAGCAATGTCCCTCCGTCCCTCATTCTCCTCATTTGTCCCTCATTTTGGTCTGTTCTATATAGATGTATATAAAATGCACTTTTTATCTATCAAAAAGTGTTTTCCAGTGCTAAACCTTTCATCTGATTTCTAAATGTCTGCATTTGTAAATTCCAAAAGCCAATATAAAGAAATAGTAGTGGTAAAAAAAAGCACTTGTGGGTTTAACCAATCTTATTTTTTTGTACAATTCTCCTTTAAGGGGGCGTGGCAAGGGGTGTGTCTTATGCCTGCATCCTTTTGCTGATAGGTGTCCCTCATTCCCATCTCAGAAAGTTGGGAGGTGTGCATTGATACCAATGATGGGGCATTATTCCTTCCATTGATACCAATGATGGGACACTATTCCTTCCATTGATACCAATGATGGGACACTATTCCTTCCATTGATACCAATGATGGGACACTATTCCTCTCACTTACACCAATGATGAAGCCCTATTCCTCCCACTGACACCAATGATGAAGCCCTATTCCTCCCACTGACACCAATGATGAAGCCCTATTTCTCCCACTGACACATGGGAGTCACCCCTGCGTCACGTACGGCTCTGAAGGAACGGCGCGGGTATGTCGTTCCTTCAGAGCGCATGTGTCAGTGACATCACCGGCTGCATCTAAAGTAAATCTCACCTACACAGGGCACGTTTATATTTACAGTGCCTATCGGTAAGCGTTATTATAAGCTTACCTATAGGTAAAAATCATACATGGGAGTTTACTCCCACTTTAAAATTCTATTTTAACCACCATTTTATTCTACAAGGTCTCTGCTTTAATTAAATTATACTGTATGGGGCAAACTAATCTTGAGGCCTAAATTTTTTTTTAAATGTGTGCAAAAAAAAAATGCAAAAACGGCGCTGACAGCAAAAGGGGTTAAAGGGAACCATGCAGGGCAAAATACCATTATTTGGATTCAGGTAGATGGGCGCATCTTTCAGGCGGCGTAGCGTATCGTATTTACGCTACGCCGCCGTAAGTCAGAGAGGCAAGTGCTGTATTCACAAAGCACTTGCCTCCTAAGTTACGGCAGCGTAGCGTAAATGGGGCCGGCGTAAGCGCGCCTAATTCAAATGAGGATGAGGGGGGCGTGTTTTATGTAAATGATTGGTGACCCAACGTGATTGACGTTTTTTACGAACGGCGCATGCGCCGTCCGTGTACATATCCCAGTGTGCATTGCTCTAAAGTACGCCGCAAGGACGTATTGGTTTCGACGTGAACGTAAATTACGTCCAGCCCTATTCACGGACGACTTACGCAAACGACGTAAAATTTTAAAATTTCGACGCGGGAACGACGACCATACTTAACATTGGCTAGGCCACCTAGGGGGCAGCTTTATCTTTATGCCGGCGTACCTCTTACGGAAACGGCGTATCTTTACTGCGACGGGCGCATGTACGTTCATGAATCAGCGTATCTAGTCATTTGCATATTCTACGCCGAACTCAACGGAAGCGCCACCTAGCGACCATCGTAAATATGCACCCTAAGATACGACGGCGTAGGAGACTTACGCCGCTCGTATCTTAGCCTAATTTAAGCGTATCTGGTTTCCAGAATACGCTTAAATTTACGACGGCGTAGATTTAGAGTTACGACGGCGTATCTACCGATACGCCGGCGTAACCCTACGTGAATCTAGCTACATGTTCACTTTTTTATTACCAAAGTAATCATTAATCAAAATATTTTTTAATTGGCTTCACAGTACGTCCAATTTCGATCCCCTTATTTGATCTCACATACACAGTAAGACCGTCATCTTTCCCTTCACATCCGCCGTCACTTCATGCCTGTTCTGTCTATTACTAGTGAGAAGAAACATTGGAGTCCTCGGTAATATCGGTGATGATAACAATACAAAGCAGTGGAGCACAGCGCGATTCCGAACCTGATCTATCCAGACATCTATCTCAATTCACTCCCAGCATGATTACAGAGAGACGCGCCGCTAACAGGCGAGGTTGCAGCAATAAGCACAGTGCATCATGTCTAATTTAGCGGGTCAGCAGTTCCATGAGTAATACACACTGCTGCTTACCGCTGAAAAATGGATTTCTCCCGCTCCTCTGCTAACTGACTGCACACGCCGCGACTTCCACCCATTCTACTAAGCGTTGGAAAGAATACTGAGTGACAGCTTTTTAAAGGGTCACATTTACCGTAGATTCACCATACATTCATGAGCGGGACATTCAGCTGATCTATAGCAAACATTCGCCAACGTGGTCCACTGGTACGTTCACCAGTTCCAAAAACATTCACCAACATGTGGATGTCAGGGCTCTTTCACGCCACGGCGCAGGCAGCAGCTCACATTAATATCTGCATTTTAATGCATGTTATGGCAACTTGCTGTTTATGTGCCCGTATGTATGTCATAGTTGCCAACTGTCCCATTTTTAAAGGGACAGTCCCGTCATTTGGGACCTAGTCCCGGCTAATTTAGCCTGCCGGGACTTGTCCCGGCTAGTGGGGAAAGCAGGTGCGGCTTCCAGAGTTGTAAAACAGTCAGAGGCAGAGCTGGCCTGTCTGTCGTCCGATTGGCTAATTCGGATGGCAGCCGCGGGTGGCGCTGACGCATGCACGCGCCTGGAGTCTCCCCCCTCCTCAGCCGGGTCACGTGACGTTGTGACGAGCTCAGCCGAGAGACGACTAGACGCAGTCAGCCGCCCGCCGACATCTCCCCCGCGGTCCAGTCAGCCCAAGTACGGCGGCCTCAGCAGCACAGGCACTGGTGTGCACTGCCAGGAGGTGAGCCAGCGCCTAAACTGAATTGTAGTCTAGTGCAGTGGCACTGTGGGTGAGGAAGTCAGTCTGATTGCTCGTGTTCTGCCCAAATAAGCAAATAGCAAGTGATTTTTTTTAAAAGTAGAAGCTCAGTGATGCTCAGAATTGTAAGTAAATCATTTGCTGTTAAAGTGCTTCTAAAGATAACTTTTTTTGTTTTAGATAGAGTTGGCGACGATTTGAACCTCCTGGAAAAATGACCTTTTACTACTTGTCCTGGTGACCATTGTCATTGTAACTGAAAATTAGGGAAATCCAAAAGCATAAGTTATCACTAGAACAGAAATAGAAGTATTTTTTTTGAATGGTAGCACTTGCTCTGATGACAGCTAAGAAGGGGATTTAGTCATTTTGGAAGGATTTCCTTTCAACCTGTAGGGTTCACAGGAATGCATAGTTGCCAACAGTCACTAATTTCCTGGGACAATCCCGTATTTGGGACCCTCGTCCCGGATTGTGTTTGTCCCGGGAAATTCTGGAATGCTTTAGGCAAAAACGGCAGCGGCTACACCAAAGTGGCCACCGCCGCCACAAGTGTTGTGTCCTCTTTTACTCTTGTGGTCAGTGCAGAGGAGAGGGGCAGCCAATCGCTTCTCTCTTTTGGCAGCCCCTCCCCACTCTCCACTGAACATACAATATGATCGTCCTCCACCCACCACTCCACCCACCCCGCCGGCTTTGAATCCCATCATCTCAAGCTGCGACTCGAGTCAGGAGCAGACAGACCAAAACTGAAACTGTGATTGACCAAACTGAGGTGCAGAGACAGGCAGGAGCTGGAGCAGCTGGCACAGAAAATGGCATGATTGCCGCACTGAGCAAGGCTGGGTTCGAACTGCTAATACAGGGTCAGATTGGACTGGAGCTGCTGATATAGGTAGGCTGAACTGAGGCATTGGGCACAGGCTGAGCTGAGACTGGCTGTGCAGCAGGCACAGGTTCATTGGCATCTGACTAAAACAGTGTCAAAAGTTTTTTTGAAGATGGTCTAGCACCAGATGAAAGATAAATGGAATAGTCATAACTGGGAAGGTGTCACCCAACACTTTAGAAAGGTACATCCAAGGAGTCCCTAAAACAAGGAAATCTGTTCCACTTGGCAGGCAGCAATCTGGATAGAACACAGTATGCAGGTTTGTACACACTGATTGGACCATGCCAAGATATTGCTTGTGCTCCAATCAGTCACTGGGTTCTGACCTTGAAGCCAGGGTAGGCATCAGTGGTAGTGCATCGATAGTGGGTGCAGAAGCGCCGCCCCCTCTCTCCTGCACCACCACTGAAACAATACATAGATTCATGCATTGCATGAATCTATGTATTGTCGCCGCTGCCGCCCACTGTTCAGATGGCCTGCCCCCTGGTGAGCGCTGGCCATCTGAATAGCAGCAGTTGGTTGGTTTTTGGAAGTGTCTATCAGAGCCAGCGGCTCTGATAGGCTTCCCGATTACAGCCTGTGGGCTGTAATTGGCTTCCAAATAGTTAACCAGGGGACGCAGGGGGTGTGCGTTCCCTGGTTAACACTGACACACATCTCAGCCAATCAGGTTCACGGGGTCTGGTTACCGGTAACCTGATTGGCTGAAGCGTTATCAAGGGCAGGAGAAGACATCGAGGGACAGTGGAGGGAGGATGGCTGACCCGAGAAAGGTAAGTGCCGGGTGGGGAGGGGGGGAGGGGGCAATCTGGCAGCATTTTACAGGGCAAACTGGCGGCAATTGATGGGCACAGTGGCGACAATTGATGGGCACAGTGGCGACAATTGATGGGCACAGTGGCTGCGTTTGGCATGGCACAGTGGTGACAATTGATGGGCACAGTCATGGGCGTCCAGGTATGTCCCCTTTAAGATGCGGAGCCATTGGTCGCGAGCGCGGCGGCATGTTCGCGACTTGGTTCGGGAGCTTAATAGCTGTGCTGCAAAGTGTCCCTGGAATTTTTTTTCAAATGTTGGCAACTATGGTATGTGTGTATTGCAGGGAGTTGGCATTCGTTCTTAAAGCACATGTGCTGGACCTCTAATTCAGCCTTGCTCAACCAGGGTTCCTCCAGAGGTTGCTAGAAGGTCCTTAGGAAATGAGCAATTAATGCCTCTCAGCAAAGTAACCACTTATACTGATGATATTTCTAGATACGATATCTAAAAAGAGGCATTCTTCCTATTGACCACCAATGTAAGGAACATTCTTCCTATTGACCACCAATGTAAGGAGCATTCTTCCTATTGACCACCAATGTAAGGAGCATTCTTCCTATTGACCACCAATGTAAGGTGCATTCCTCCTATGGACCACCAATGCCAGGTGCATTCTTCCTAATGACCGTCAATATAAGGAGCATTCTTCCAACTCACCATCAATGTAAGGAGCATTCTTCCCACTGACTATCAATGTAAGGAGCATTGGGCCAGATTCACGTAGAAGTGCGGCGGCGTAACGTATCGTAGATACGTTACACCGCCGCAAGTTTTCATCGCAAGTGCCTGATTCACAAAGCACTTGCAATGAAAACCTACGCCGGCGGCCTCCGGCGTAAGCCCGCGTAATTCAAAGGGGCGTGTGCCATTTAAATTAGGCGCGCTCCCGCGCCGGACCTACTGCGCATGCTCCGTTTCGAAATTCCTGCCGTGCTTTGCGTGAAGTGACGTAATTTTTCCGAACGGCGACGTGCGTAGCGTACTTCCGTATTCCCGGACGTCTTACGCAAGAAAAAATTTTTTGAATTTCGACGCGGGAACGACAGCCATACTTTAACATGGGCTGTGTAAAGTTAGGGCAGCTAAAACGACGACTAACTTTGCGATGGGAAATTAGACTAGCAGCGACGTAGCGAACGCGAAAAACCGTCGTGGATCGACCGTAAGTACTAATTTGCATACCCGACGCTGGTTTACGACGCAAACTCCCCCCAGCGGCGGCCGCAGTACTGCATCCTAAGATCCGACAGTGTAAAACAATTACACCTGTCGGATCTTAGGGCTATCTATGCGTAACTGATTCTATGAATCAGTCGCATAGTTAGGAAGGCCCTAAAACAGAGATACGACGGCGTATCAGGAAATACGCCGTCGTATCTCTTTTGTGAATCTGGCCCATTCTTTCTATTGACCACCAATGCAAGGGGCATTCTTCACACTGACTACCAATGTAAGGGACATTCTTCCCACTGACCATCAATATAAGGGTCAAACTTCCTATTGGCCACCAATGTAAGGAGCATTCTTCCTATTGGCCACCAATGTAAAGAGCATTCTTCCTATTGGCCACCAATGTAAGGATCATTGCTCTTAAAAATTTCCTTGGGTCTGTTTTTTAATGCTGTGGGTGTTAAATTGGTGTCACCAGGATGGAAATGAGGGGTAATTTCCCCAGTAAGGACACACATACAGTAGCAGAGGCTCTAATTCTTCCCAACTATTAAAAGCTAAAAAAAATACCCTCTGGAGTAAAAGTGATTGTAAACCCTTACAGACAACTTTTACCTACAGGTAAACCTAGATTAAAGCTTACCTGTAGGTGCAAGAAATATCTCCTAAACCTACGCGGTTTAGGAGATATTTGCAAAAAAGACGGGCACCGATGTGTGCGGCGCATGCGCATTAGACAACGGAGCAGGCACACTGTGGAAACCTTTAGAAACGGCGAGCGTGCCGTTTCTAAAGGCGATCGTGCCGTCACTGGCGGCTCCCGCGACACCAGGAAGTCACTCCGGAAGAGATGGCGGCGACGGAGGAGGGGAACAAGGGGCGCTGCGGGGGCTACGTTCTCAGGTAAGTAATTCATAATGAGCTAGTATGCTATGCATACTAGCTCATTATGCCTTTCTCTTGCAGGGTTTTTTATTTTTTTTGGAGAGGGTTTACCTCCTCTATAAGCTTAAGGCCCCATGCACACGAGACGCTGCTAAACACGTGTTCAGAGGCATTTGGACAGCTTTTTCAACTGCCCCTGAACACATTCAATGTTATCCTATGTGTCCATGCACACAGTCACGTTTTTCTGCGTTTTTCGGCAGTTGCGTTTATGCTAGTTTATGCTCCGTTTTTCAGAAGCAAAAAAATGGGTTCAGACGCAAAAGTTTTCATGTTTCAGACGCAAAACGCCGCTAAATGCGGCACCCGCGTTTAGCCGCGTTTATAAGCATTTTTAAAGGTAAACGCTGATAGACGCAAACGCGGTAAAACGCTGGTTTTTGCTGCTGAAAACGTGTGTTTAGATGTGTTTGCATTTGCTTCTCGTGTGCATGGGGCCTTCGTTTAATTACTAGAGCCCCCAACTTGAGAAGAACATTCTGCTTGTCAGACCGGAGTTTAAACAATAGGACATTAAGAAGTCCTCCGACCATATACTATTATTAGAGTCAGAACTGTTTCTGGGTGAAGGCCCAGTACAAAAAGTCATTGCAATGTGCCGTGAGAAAAACAAAAGCCTGAACAGAACATCTAACACACTGACCGGACCCGTCCCAGGCGTAGGTGTAGCACTTTATCTTTCTAGGGGATCAGATTTGACCCAACACCATTCAGGTCATGAAGGATTTCCAGGGTCAATGGCCTATTGGCCTTCCTGGGAATGTTCAGTCGTATCAGTTTTTAGAATCCCGACCTCCCTGATATCCTGAAAGGCCTGCCAGAAAAACTATCATGACACTCTGCACTTTCAAGGAATCGGACACCTTGTTGCCTTCACATACGATGACCTGCACACATGTTTTTCCAATCGAATTGTGGAGAAAACGCTCTGTAAACACGACAAGACCATGAGATATCAGCAAACCGGCATGGGAGAAATTCTTCAATTAAAAGCTGAACGGCAAGCAAACACCTACATACAGCCTGAAATACATCCGTGGGAACCGCTTTACCCACCAAATCAACTATAATGCTGGTAAAGTGGATGTAAACCCCAATCTGACGGCGCTCATCCCGCCTCCTCCCTGAGATGGGCATTGATCAGGCTGCATTCATGGCAATAGGGAGGCTGCATATGGGCATTAATCAAGCTGCATTGATGGGCAATTGTGAGGCTACAGATGGGAATTGATCAAGCTGCATTGATGGGCAATGGTGAGGCTGCAGATGGGCATTGATCAAGCTGCATTGATGGGCAATTGTGAGGCTACAGATGGGCATTGATCAGGCTGCATTGATGGGCAATTGTAAGGCTACAGATGAGAATTGATCAAGCAGCATTGATGGGCAATTTTGAGGCTACAGATGGGCATTGATCAAGCTGCATTGATGGACACGTGAGACTACAGATGGGCATTAATTAAGTTGCATTGATGGACAATGGTGAGGGTGCAGATGGGCAATTGTGAGGCTACAGGTGAGCATTGATCAAGCTGCATTGATGGGCAATGGTGAGGCTGCGGATGGGCATTGTTCAAGCTGCATTGTTGGGCAATTGTGATGCTGCGGATGGGCATTGATCAAGCTGCATTGATGGGCAATTGTGAGGCTACAGATGGGCATTGATCAAGCTGCATTGATGGGCAATTGTGAGGCTACAGATGGGCATTGATCAAGCTGCATTGATGGGCAATTGTGAGGCTACAGATGGGCATTGATCAAGCTGCATTGATGGGCAATTGTGAGGCTAAAGATGGGCATTGATCAAGCTGCATTGATGGGCAATTTTGAGGCTGCAGATGGGCATTGATCATGCTGCATTGATGGGCAATTGTGAGGCTACAGATGGGCATTGATCAAGCTGCATTGATGGGCAATTGTGAGGCTACAGATGGGCATTGATCATGCTGCATTGATGGGCACTGACCCTTATTTCTTTATTTAAAATTCATGTTTTGTTCCTGAAACTTCAATCTTAAAATAAAGGTGCGTGTTATATGCTGATAAATACCGTATTTCAGGAGCTCCTCATGGCTGAGAAGGTTGGCGCAAGTAATAAAAAAAAAGAAGCTCTGATTTTCTTGTCAGCAAACCTGTTCTATAACAAAAATGTCAGCAGCAGCAATTCAAACTTCTAATAATAAAACAAAAATGAGTAATAAGATGATCTATGGCTGCCAAGCCCATCTTCTCCAGTCAATGAGCAGGATGTAGCCACAATGAGCAGAGACAGAAATTAATTAATGACGAGCGCTAGCACCCCGGGCAACGGCTGCAGAGCCCCCGAGCCCTCCGGATTCCGAGTGGCTGCACATTCAGATACATATCAGTCACAGGGAAGTCACATGGAGACAGTATGACAGGCCAAGAGAAAACACCTGAGGGGCAGCCGGCCCCGTCTTCTGATTCTTCACATTCATTTCATATTTATTTATTGGATTCATACCAATAAAAACAGGTTTAGATCCGGCCGGAAAGGGAACCGATGTTTGCACTGGCTGCGGGGGAGCCGGCTTAAAGGAGCACACCCGACCTTGAAGCAGTGTTGCCAACCGTCAGTGGGGTAGATTCAGTAACATTTGCGCTTTTTTTTACGTAGGCGCAGGGCACCGTTTTTGCCCTGCGCCCCCGCAAATTTTCTGCGCTACCCTCGATTCACGGAGCAGTAGCTCCGTAAATTGCGTGGGCGCTCCGGCAAAATGCCCGGCGTAAGCGCGCGCAATTTAAATGATCCCGTAGGGGGCGGGAATCATTTAAATTAGGCGCGTTCCCGCGCCGAGCGTAGTGCGCATGCTCCGTCGGGAAGCTTTCCCGACGTGCATTGCGGTAAATGACGTCGCAAGGACGTCATTTGCTTCAAAGTGAATGTGAATGGCGTCCAGCGCCATTCACGAATCACTTACGCAAACTACGTAAATTTCAAATTTCGCGACGTGGGAACGACGGGTATACTTTAGCATTGGCTGCCTCTGCTATAGAAGGGGCAGCCTTACGCAAAAAAACGACATACGCAAATGACGTAAACTGCGTACGCAGGGCTCGCGTAACATTGTGAATCGGCGTTAGTATGCAATTTAGTTAGTATGCTGACCACAACGGGAACGCCACCTAGCGGCCAATGTAAGAATGCAGCCTAAGATATGAGGGCATAAGAGCCTTATGCCACGCATATCTTAGGCTGCAGTCGGCGTAACGAGCTCTCTGAATCAGGAGAAGTCGTTACGCCGGGGCAAGTAAGCCATTGCACTGCGTAACTATGGTTACGCAGGCGCAATTGCTTCTTGAATCTGGGCCAGTATTTTTACTGGCAGCCAGTAAAAAATGGGCACTTTTCTTTTGCCAATAAATGCCAGTTAAGCCCTGTACACACGGCCGGGAAAACCCCGTCAGGAAAAAAACTTTGATTTTCCTGACGAGATTCCTGCTGTGTGAAAGCAGCAGGTTTCAGCCAGACCGTCAGCATCTGTTGAGAGTGGCAGAATGTGGCTTGGCCGCCTGTGCCCAATCGGGAAGGTGTCCAGAAGAGTTGCAACCCTACTGTAACGAGACCCTTGCTCACTTGCTTCCGCTCTTCCGACACTCCTCTGCTACTATTGAGTCAGCTTGCAGATCACAACGTCTGATGGTTCGGTCATCCAAGGCTCCGGGATCTGAACTACAGCTATGTGCCGTTCGGGATCCATTAGAACAAAACACCAGGCAGGCTGTATGTAAGTTCAAACAGGAAGACCTTTATTGGAAGTATACAACACACTTTTAAACAGAATTTGGAACATCCCACCCCCAACAATCGCTTTCCTATTGGTCAATTGTAAAGTACATGTAGTCCTCCTTCAGGTCCTCATAACCATGCAAATGAGGACTTGAACATGAGTCAGCAGGGATTGGTTCGATAGCTTGAATGGAGGGACTGTTATGTGTATTGAGACAGAAGCCCCAGGGGGCAATCAATGTACACAAAAGCCAGACACAGAACAATGGAGCCGTCTGGCCTTAAGACAGAGTAGAAGACCCCCCCACTGTGTAACAGATTTCAAAGAGATACCCTTCAGCATTCCAAGGTCCATGACACCTACGCTTTCCCTTCTCATCAGGAACCTTTCCCTACCGCCAGTACTGTTGCTATCAGACAGAGTACCTTTCCCTACACTACTCACTCACATAAAAGTGCACCAAACCCAGGAGCCAGGTTCTTAAATAGGCTCTGTCTGGCTCAAGATGGCCACCAAAGTCACATGAGGAAACAGCATCCAACAAGATTGCTTCCACCAGTAACCCAGGAAACTAGAGAGGAACAATGTTACTCATGACTTCCTCCCCAGTTTCAGAGCCCAGCCACGGAAGCAGTGTGATGCTTTGAGCAATGTTCTGCTGGGAAAGCTTGGCCCTTGATTGGCTCTTCCTCACTCGCGTCTGACAGACGGGAGTAGAGGAGAGCTGATCGACGGCTCTCTTGACAGGGGGGGTCTGCGCTGATCAGATGCCCACACTGGACCACCAGAATGCCGCCCAGGACCACCAGGGAAGCACCTAACATGTGGATGGCCAGGTAAGTCCCCATGGCCATTCACATGTACAAATATATGCATAACATATGCCAATCAGTGCCCACAAATGGGCAATGACTGGAACCATCATGGCACAAACAAAATTTGTGATGCCCAGCAATGCCACCCACCAGTGTAATCAGTGCCACCCACCAGTGTCCATCAGTGCCACCTATCAGTGCCCGTCCATGCCACCTATCAGTGCCACCCATAAGTACCCATCAGTGCCAGCTATGAGTGCCCATCAGAGCTATGAGTAAGCATCTATCCATGATGTGAAACATGTTAGCTTTTTTGTTCCCCTATGTCCACTTTTTACCATTGATTGCAGTGTTGCGTGATTTTTTGGAGGTTATACAGCTTTGGATTTTATCCTTTGTTTATTTTGTTTCAATAAATCGCCTATCAGAGTGCGGCAGTCCAGGAACATTTCTTTTTTCCACGTGCCCATCAGTGCCAGCTATGAGTGCCCATCAGTGCCAGCTATGAGTGCCCATCAGTGCCGCATACCAGTGCCACCCATCAGTGCCCATCATCAGTGCCGCCTTATTGGTGCCCACCAGTGCCACCTTATCAGTGCCCGTCAGTGCAGCCATATCAGTGCCCGTCATTGAAGAAGAAAAGGTACTTATTTACAAAATAAATTAACAGAATCAAAATTTTTGCTCTTTTTTTATTTGTTGCACAAAAAATAAAAATAACAGAGGTGATCAAATACCACCAAAAGAAAGCTCTATTTGTGGGAACAAAACAATAAAACATTTGTTTGGGTACAGTGTAGCATGACCGCGCAATTGTCATTCAACTTGCGACAACGCTGAAAGCTGAAAATTGGGGGACCCCACTCTCCACCCTGGCCAGGGCTGTCTTAATGAGAGGGCACACCTGGGCACATGGGGGCCCCCTGCACTTTCCCCAAAGCAGCTGGTCCTTGAGCCCACGCTGCTCGAAATTGGGGGCCCCATGGTGGCACTGAGAGTGATAGATACACAGGGTAGGCAGTCTGCCTCCTACCTACCTGATGTCTGTTTACCTTCACTGTCATCATTGTAGGGGCCCCAGAGCATTACTTTGCCCAGGGGCTCATGATGCTATTAGGACGGCCCTGCCTCTGCCCCACCCCTACGACTTTAATGAAAACCGCAGATTAAAAAAATAAAAATATTAAATTGCTTTTGAAATAACAATAAGATGTGGTTTAAGTTTCTCTACACTCCCTGCATTGTAGGTCTAAATAAATGATTGCAGAGACTATTGGTTCCCTGTAATTCCTCCGTCCTCTGCTTTGTCAGCCCCTTCGCCATCCCATGCCAAGCAATTGATACAATAACAGCAAATCAATGAATCGGAACACAAAAGGCTGACCCAGAGCAATAGAGCCAGCGAGCGATTATTCATTAGCCCCCCCCCCCCGGGAGCCTCTCTTTCATAAATGAGATTACGCTGACCTAATGAAAACGCAATGCATACAATAAGACAAATCAACCTACATGAATGTTTTCACTAACGAGCCGCCATCAACATTGATCACAACTGAAAGAAAAAAAGAAACAATTTACAATCCCTTGTAGCCATCAAGATACTTACTTCTCCCTAATGAGTTAATGTGGAGATCAGAGATACAATGGAACCGCCCACCATACACATTGTAAGAAATGCGTCCGACCGTAGAGAACGCCAAGAGAGTAAAAAGACAAAAACAAAAACAAAGGATTGCAAGGATTTACGCTGGCGTATCTATATATACGCCGTGTAAATTAAAAGCTGCGCCGGCGTATCTTCTTTCCGTATTCAGAAAGCAAGATACGGCGAAATTAGGCTAAGATCCGACTGGCGCAAGTCTCTTACGCCGTTGTATCTTAGGATGCATATTTACGCTGGCCGCTAGGTGGCATTTCCGTCGTTTTCGGCGTAGAATATGCAAATGATCTTGATACGCCCCAAAGTTACGGCGGCGTAACGTATGTGGGCCGGCGTAAGCCCGCCTAATTCAAATGGGGATGATGTGGGCGTGTTTTATTTAAGTCATTGTTGACCCCGCGTATTTTACGTTTTTTACGAAATGCTCAAAAATTCCGCCGCAAATCGTCATTGCTTTCGACGTGAACGTAAATTACGTCCAGCCCTATTCGCGAACGACTTACGCAAATGACGTAAAAAATTCTAAATTCGACGCGGGAACGACGTCCATACTTAACATTGCGTACGCCAATTTACAAAAACGTAAGTGCGCCCGGCGGAATTTTTTAACGTCGTTTGCGTAAGGCTTTTCCGGAGTAACGTTGCTCCTGCTTCTATGAGGCGTACGCAATGTTAACTACTTGCCGTCGCCGCACCGTCATAATACGTCCACAAGGTGGCTCTCCTAGGCGAGATCACGTATTATGACGTCCTACCCTTTAGCCGCCACTAGGGGCGCACGCGCGCCGCCGGAGGCGCGCGCACGCGCCCCCCGCTCGCCCCCGACTCCCGTGCGTGTGCCCGGCGGGCGCGATCGCCGCCGGGCACACGCGATCGCTCGGTACAGAGCGGGGAACGGGAGCTGTGTGTGTAAACACACAGCTCTCGTTCCTGTCAGCAGGGGAAATGCTTTTCTTCGGTTCATACACTGTATGAACCGAGGATCAGTGTTTCCCCTAGTGAGGCCACCCCCCCCCCCCCCCACAGTAAGAACACACCCAGGCATACTTAACCCCTTCCCCGCCCCCTAGTGTTAACCCCTTCACTGCCAGTGGCATTTTTATAGTAATCTAATGCATTTTTATAGCACTGATCGCTATAAAAATGCCAATGGTCCCAAAAATGTGTCAAAAATGTCCGAAGTGTCCGCCATAATGTCGCAATACCAAAAAAAAAAATCGCTGATCGCCGCCATTACTAGTAAAAAAAATATTAATAAAAATGCCATAAAAATACCCCCTATTTTGCAAACGCTATAACTTTTGCGCAAACCAATCAATAAACGCTTATTGCGATTTTTTTTTACGAAAAATATGTAGAAGAATACGTATCGGCCTAAACTGAGGAAAAAAAATGTTTTTTTATATATTTTTGGGGGATATTTATTACAGCAAAAAGTAAAAAATATTCATTTTTTTCAAAATTGTCGTTCTATTTTTGTTTATAGCGCAAAAAATAAAAACCGCAGAGGTGATCAAATACCACCAAAAGAAAGCTCTATTTGTGGGAAAAAAAGGACGCCAATTTTGTTTGGGAGCCACGTCGCACGACCGCGCAATTGTCTGTTAAAGCGACGCAGTCCCGAATCGCAAAAAGTACTCTGGTCTTTGGGCAGCAATATGGTCCGGGGGGTAAGTGGTTAAGTATGGACGTCGTTCCCGCATCGAATTTTGAATTTTTTTACGTCGTTTGCGTAAGTCGTTCGCGAATAGGGCTGGACCTAATTTACGTTCACGTCGAAAGCAATGACGATTTGCGGTGGAATTTCGAGCATTTCGTAAAAAACTTAAAATACGCGAGGTCAACAATAATTTAAATAAAACACACCCACATCATCCCCATTTGAATTAGGCGGGCTTACGCCGGCCAACACATACGTTACGCCGCCGTAAACTTAGGGCGCAAGTTCTTTATGAATACGGAACTTGCGCCCTAATCGGAGATACGTTACGCCCGCACTAAATTACGCAGGGCTACCTAAATCTAGCCCAAAGCTTTCTAGAACGGCGACAGGCAAAGGTTGGAGGGATGGTGGATGTGTTCTTACAATGAGAATTATTATCAGAACATAATATGACGACACCGACACTTACCCATAGTCCTGGTAGTCCTGGTGATAGCCGGACAGTCCCCGCGGTGTGTAGTGCCGTCCTCCTTCTGCCGAGTCCACATTATTTCACTGAAGATCCTTTGTAATTCTTTTCTTCCATTTTCTTTTTTTTTGTATTGTTATTTGGGGTAAAACCAACGGGGTCTACGATATATCCACTGATTTGCCGGGTCTGCCACACCTAAAACAAAGACATAAAGATAAAGTTAAAGCTCAACTTTCATTTGCTTCTTTTACCTTCATCTATGCCAGGGGTGTCCAAACTTCTTTCAAAGAGGGCCAGATTTGATGAAGTGAACATGTGTGAGGGCCGACCGTTAAAATTAAATGCACATTAACAAATACGCTGCCCAACAAGAATTCTCTTGCCTTTGTGGCTGTGTGGTAAAATAAGATAAACTGTGAAGCCAAATAAGGGTCACTGCCCATGAGTGCAGCCTCACCAGTGCCATGAGTGCAGCCTCAACATTACCATCAGTGCAGCCTCAACATTGCCATCAGTGCAGCCTCAACATTGTCATCAGTGCAGCCTCAACATTGTCATCAGTGCAGCCTCAACATTGTCATCAGTGCAGCCTCAACATTGTCATCAGTGCAGCCTCAACATTGTCATCAGTGCAGCCTCAACATTGTCATCAGTGCAGCCTCAACATTGCCATTAGTGCAGCCTCAAAATTGCCATCAGTGCAGCCTCAACATTGCTATTAGTGCAGCCTCAACATTGCCATCAGTGCAGCCTCAACATTGCCATCAGTGCAGCCTCAACATTGCCATCAGTGCAGCCTCACCAGTGCCATTAGTGCAGCCTCAATATTGCCATCAGTGCAGCCTCAACATTGCCATTAGTGCAGCCTCAACATTGCCATCAGTGCATGCAGAGAAAGAGATATATGGACAGCCGCACTCCAAAGTCTTAAAAAGACGTGCCCTTTATTGGGTAAAAAGAAAATGCACTACAAGAACCAGCATACAGTGGGGAAAAAACAGCTGACGCATTTCACATTGAACCTCAATGCTTAGTCATAGCTACTATGCTACTCTAGCTACTATATCCTATGCATTGCCGGCACCCGTTGGTTTTATGAGTGGACAGTGATTACCTTAGGTGTGCTCACCTGGAGCGGCAGCTTCCTTACCTGTTCATTGCCATCAGTACAGCCTCAACATTGCCATCAGTGCAGCCTCACCAGTGCCATGAGTGCAGCCTCAACATTGCCCTCAGTGCAGCCTCACCAGTGACATGAGTGCAGCCTCATCAGTGACATGAGTGCAGCCTCACCAGTGCCATGAGTGCAGCCTCACCAGTGCCATGAGTGCAGCCTCAACATTGCCCTCAGTGCAGCCTCACCAGTGCCATGACTGCAGCCTCAACATTGCCATCAGTGCAGCCTCACCAGTGCCATGAGTGCAGCCTCAACATTGCCATCAGTGCAGCCTGATCCAAGTCCATCTGCAGCCTCGGAAGGGACAGGGAGGGCGGGCGGTACAAGCACAAACAGATTATACAGGAGAATCTCCTGTTCGCTCGGCGGCCTCTTTAATACAAAGTCCCGCCTCCTATTATAGACAGAACAGTCGTCCAATGGCAGCCCAAGAGACGGGACTTCCTATTACAAATGCCGCCGAGTAAACAGGAGATTCTCCTGTATGTAATCTGACAGGACTCGTCCCGCCCCCTCCCTGTCCCCTCCGAGGCTTCCAGAATGATAAATACAGTATAGCCCCAGCGGCGCTCAGTTGGGGGCCACAAAAGATATATATATATCCAAATTACCAGTCGGGCCGCATTAAACTGGAACGAGGGCCGCAATTGGCCCGCGGGCTGGACTTTGGACATCTGACCGCACTGATTCCCTCTGCTATTTGGGCCCCCCTGTGAGCCCGGGCCACCTACAAGAGGACTGGTGGTCCCCCCCTATCAGCAGCCCTGGGCGCAATGCTTCATGGGGCTTCCTCTTCGTAGCCCGCTTCCCATGCCGCCATTACACAGTCCGTCTATGCCGCCGCAATCCGCCGTGTCGCCGTGAGTCCGCTGATGGTTCGGCTGCTTGCCTGCCTGCTTGTCTGCTATCCGGTATGTTGAACGGCGGTGCCGGGGGGGCTGTACATTCCATATTCGGACTATAAGACGCAGAGACTTTTTCCCCCATATATTTGGGTGAAAAAAGTGCCCCCCCACCCCACTGTATATACCTTATATTTTATATCATTATCTGGCTGGATCTCAACCCCTAAACCAGGAATATATAACGCTGTTTTATCTCTGAATATTTCTTCTCTTATAAATGACATCCTGGGGGTTATAAATATTCACATTGAACAGGTTCACAGACGCTTCCCTATAAAACGTAGCAGACGGAGCTACTACACGGCCAAGCTGCAGCTCACTCATATCCTTCCCCGGCATCTTATTTTATCTCCAGTGACACCCCAGAGCCATTAAATCATCTTTTTTTTTCTCCTAACAAACAGACGCTTAAAATAGATCCTCGGTGGAGCAGCCGCTGACACCATTCCAAAGGGAAAGGGGGAGAAGCTGGAAACAATGGTGCTCAGACCCCGGCGGTAAGACCTCTTGCCCTCGCCCAGCCTTATTCCTGGCAGTTACTGGCACAGGGAGGCGAACGCCCCGTAAGGCCGACCCTTTTGTTGTGTGAATTCTTTTTTTTTTTTTAGAAAAGGTTATGCTCAAGCTTCTTAACTATTTCCTTTGAACAACAATGTCTGGAGGAACGTGTGGCCAAAACTGGCTAGGTGTGCGCTGTTGTAGAATTCTATTCTATCCGAGGCCCTATTCACGCTAGGTTAGGGTGACCACATTTCCAAACTACCATTCCAGGGACACCCTCCCCCTTCCCAAAAATCAGCTTGTGGTGTAACCAATCACAGCACAGTGATTAGACACAAGAGGCGGGATTTATGATTTTTCCAATCACAAGCAGGGGGCGGGGGTTGTGCTCCTCCAGGCATTCCCGGCCAGGGCAAGTACTGTCAGTGAGTAAAGCAGTGATGTGGCGGCCATTTTGGGGGCATCAGATATTCCCGGGGGGTGGCTGTGTCAGTTTCATTCTGGGACACTGTATTGTCCTGGAATGAAGGTGCCCGGGACAGATCTGCAAAATGTGGGACTGTCGTGGGCAATCCGGGACACGTGGTCACCCTTTGCTACCGTGTTTCCCCGAAAATAAGACCTACCCCGATAATAAGACCTAGCATGATTCTTGGGGAGGGCTGCAAAATAAACACTACCCCGAAAATAAGCCCTAGTCAAATTAGTTTAACATTTTCTTTAATCCACTTTGCATAATGATTGCAGCGGCTCCCCCTCTCCTCTCTCCCGATGCCCACAGCCCCTCCCTCCTCAGCACATGGAGCGGGCAGACACCAGTGGGACACTGGCTCCCCCCTCCTCCGCTCTCCTCCTGCCCGATGCCCGCATCCGGCTGGAGTCGGACCACTTGGCCTTCAGAGGAAAGATTAAAATCCATCTCTTCTGAGGTCAAGGGGTTTTCCTTGCCCATGAAAATGGAAACAGCGCCCAGAGGCGATTCAGTTCGCATGTGTTGCGCTTTACAAGTTTCTCACTCACTCACTCAGCCCCTACCTCCTCAGCACACGGAGCGGGCAGACGCCAGTGGGACACTGGCTCCCCCCTCCTCCCGCCCGATGCCCACAGCCCCTACCTCCTCAGCGCACAGAGCGGGCAGACGCCAGCAGGACACCGGCTCCCCCCTCCTCTGCTCTCCTCCCGCCCGACGCCCGCGGCCCCCTTCCCAGTGCACGGAGCAGGCCGATGCCAGCGGGGATCCTGGAGCAGAGAAGAGCCCAGGCAGACCATGCGCAGCCAGGGAAGCTGCAAGAAAGGTAACATATTTTAAGATGCTTTTTACATCAAAATACTGACTCTATTTGACTCTCTATCTGACTATTTATTTTCTTTAGGATAACAACCACTTTAGGATCATTGTACATACCATAGTTAAATAAGACACCCCCCGAAAATTAGCCCTAGTGTTTTAGGTTGCCAAAATGAATAAAAGACCCACATGCAACGCACTTACGGTGCCATTATTTCTTTATGACGCCCCAAACGTGGTGCATTTTTGCTGTGATTGTCATGTGGCAAAATGCATGAAAATTTCGGCAAAACATGCAATGCCAAAAGGCGCCTGGCTCAGTTTCAAAATGTGCTACTTCTTTGCCGCGTTTTTGGAGCGCAGGGAGGCCAATCCAAATTGAATGCTGACCTTCCAAAAGCGAGCAAAAAAAGCAACTGCTGCTGATCTATCTATCTATCTATCTTTCTACACTATATTACCAAAAGTATTGGGACACCTGCCTTTACACGCACATGAACTTTAATAGCATCCCAGTCTTAGTCCACGGGATTCAATGTTGAGTTGGCCCACCCTTTGCCCGGATCGCAATCTCCGCCCTAATTAATCCAAAAGGTGTTCTATCGGGTTGAGGTCAGGACTCTGTGCAGGTCAGTCAAATTCCTCCACCCCAAACTCGCTCATCTATGTCTTTATGGACCTTGCTTTGTGCACTGGTCCAAATCATTTGGTGGAGGGGAATTATGGTGTGGGGATGTTTTTCAGGGGTTAGGCTTGGCCCCTTAGTTTCAGTGAAGGGAACACTTAAAGGAACACTAAGGCAGAATAAAATAAATAAATAAATAAAAAGCATGTTATACTTACCTCCACTGTGCAGCTCGTTTTGCACAGAGTGTCTCCGAATCCGGTCTTCTGGGGTCCCTCGGCGGCTGTCTCGGCTCCTCCCCGCAAAAGCTTTCCACCTTCATGCGAGCTCCCTCGCATGGTGGAAAGCTTTTGCGAGCGCGCTCCCGTGATACAGCGGAGGCCAAAGCCCCAAATGTATCACTCGGGCCCGCCCCCCCGCGTCATCCGCTGTGATTGACAGCAGCGCCAGCCAATGGCTGCGCTGCTATCAATCCATCCAGCCTAGCCAATCAACGGCCAGGCTGGGAACCGAAGAGGATCACGTGGACGCGCGTGGGACTTTCGAGGGGTCAGGTAAGTAAAACAGGGGTTCGGGGGCGGTACCGTCGGATGTTTTTTCACCCTAATGCATAGGATGTATTAAGGTGAAAAAACATTTACCTTTACAACCCCTTTAAGGCGTCAGCATACCAAGACATTTTGGACAATTTCATGCTCCCAACTTTGTGGGAACAGTTTGGGGATGGACCCTTCCAGTGTTGCCAACCGTCCGTATTTTTACGGACAGTTCGTAAAAACGGGCTCCTTTTTCCCCTGTTCGTAAATGTCTGTGGTTGTGGGAATGTGCCAGTAAAAATAACCAAGATCGGTTCGGCTTGGAACTGCGCATGGAGATTGGAGGCAGGGGGTGATGGTGGCACCGCAGAGGGGGATGGAGGCAGGGGGAGACTGGAGGCAGGGGGTGTTAGTGGCAGGGGGTGATTGGAGGCAGGGGGTGTTGGTGGCACCGCAGAGGGGGATGGTGGCACCGCAGAGGGGGATGGAGGCAGGGGGTGATTGGAGGCAGGGGGCCTGGGGGAGATTGGAGGCAGAGGGAGATTGGAGGCAGAGGGAGATTGGAGGCAGAGGGAGATTGGAGGCAGGGGGAGATTGGAGGCAGGGGGAGATTGTGGCACTGCAGAGGGGGGTGAAGACAGGGGGTGTTGGTGGCAGAGGGGGATGGAGGCAGGGGGTGATGTGACTAAATAATTTCCCCTTATTATATCGAAAATAACAAAAATATGTTTTTTTACTTTAATATCTACCTTAAATCACATTGCTATTCGCCTAGCGTACTTGTTTGTAGCCTAAATACTGAAATTTGCACCTAAAAATGTAATTTAGTAACTTTTGTGAAATGCCAGTAAAAACGTGGCAGCGCCAGTAAATTTCGGGTGTCGTGCCAGTAAATTTCAATCTGGTAGGTTGGCAACACTGGGCCCTTCCTGTTCCAACATGACTGCACACCAGTGCACAAAGCAAGGTCCATAAAGACATGGATGAGCGAGTTTGGGGTGGAGAAACCTTGACTGTCCTGACCCTAAACCAATAGAAAACCTTTGTGTTGAACTAGAGCGGAGCCAGGCCTTCCCATCCAACATCAGTGCCTAACAAATGCACTTCTGGAAGAATGGTCAAACATTCCCATAGACACACTCCTAAACCTTGTGGACGGCCTTCCCAGAAGAGTTGAAGGTGTTATAAGGGCGGGGCCAACTCAATATTGAACCCTATGGACTAAGACTGGGATGCCATTAAAGTTCATGTGCGTGTAAAGGCAGGCGTCCCAATACTTTTGGTAATACAGTGTATCTATCTGTGAAAGAACATACACTTTAAATGACGTGTGTTTTTTTGCACTCCTCCATACTCATTAATTTTACTTGTGTGTATGGAAGACGATGGTTTCTTACTGACGTAATGACTGATGGAGCCAGGGAAACACGGCAGCCCCCCTCTTAGTAGATCCCAGCTGCAGGAAGCATCACTTTAATTCGATTTAGCTAATGTTCTTGGGCTACTGTTGTCTGTAGTGTGGCTGAGTCCGGGAAGGATTTGAAATGTCAAGGTCAGCACTCCGTCCTAATTAATTGTCTGGCCGTGTGAGACGTTTAGGGATTTGATGGTCGTTCAAGCAGAATTCCTACACCTAAAGCTGCTCATGGACGGTAATGGCGGTCAGATGGCAGTGACATAGCCGCCTCCTTTTTGTTTCTATTTCATACATAAAAGCGCCACTCTATCTAATATTTTCAAAACGTGGTTTATTTAAATGTTATGGGGGGGGAACCTCCCACCCAGTTTTGTTCCTGTGCCACCCAGTCACATGCACACCTGGTGGAGACTGGAAGTAGCCATGCCAGCACACATTGGGCAAGCGTGGTCCATCATTATTGATATCAGGCAACCAGTCCAGGGCAATGATGTGCAGCTAATGTCTTCTATGGCCCGTGGGCCACTACAATTTTTTTATCCAGCCCGCAGCTGATGCGCACAGTCTCTGCTTCCCTTCCCCGCCTCCTATCAGTCTCCAGCGCAAGAATACAGGCCCCTGTCTGCGTCCTAGCAAGCAATGGCGAGCTTACACCAGCGTTCAGAGGAGGATAGAATTTCCTCTGCCCTCTGCTAGCCTAATTACAGAGGCAAAGGGGACATTAATGTAAGGGGAACTCTGATGGGGACGCTGATGTAAGGGGAACTCTGATGGGGACGCTGATGTAAGGGGAACTCTGATGGGGACGCTGATGTAAGGGGGGCTCTGATGGGGACGCTGATGTAAGGGGGAACGCTGATGGGAACGCTGATGTAAGGGGAACTCTGATGGGGACGCTGATGTAAGGGGGGGCTCTGATGGGGACGCTGATGTAAGGGGGGCTCTGATGGGGACGCTGATGTAAGGGGGGCTCTGATGGGGACGCTTATGTAAGGGGGGCTCTGATGGGGACGCTGATGTAAGGGGGCTCTGATAGGGACGCTGATGTAAGGGGGAACGCTGATGGGAACGCTGATGTAAGGGGGAACTCTGATGGGGACGCTGATGTAAGGGGGGCTCTGATGGGGACGCTGATGTAAGGGGGGCTCTGATGGGGACGCTGATGTAAGGGGGAACTCTGATGGGGACGCTGATGTAAGGGGGGGGCTCTGATGGGGACGCTGATGTAAGGGGGGCTCTGATGGGGACGCTAATGTAAGGGGGGGCTCTGATGGGGACGCTGATGTAAAGGGGGGGCTCTGATGGGGACGCTGATGTAAGGGGGGCTCTGATGGGGACGCTGATGTAAGGGGGAACTCTGATGGGGACGCTGATGTAAGGGGGGGCTCTGATGGGAACACTGATGTAAGGGGAAACTCTGATGGGGACGCTGATGTAAGGGGGGGCTCTGATGGGGACGCTGATGTAAGGGGGGGCTCTGATGGGGATGCTGATGTAAGGGGGGGCTCTGATGGGGACGCTGATGTAAGGGGGGGCTCTGATGGGGACGCTGATGTAAGGGGGGGCTCTGATGGGGACGCTGATGTAAGGGGGGGCTCTGATGGGAACGCTGATGTAAGGGGAAACTCTGATGGGGACGCTGATGTAAGGGGGGGCTCTGATGGGGACGCTGATGTAAGGGGGGCTCTGATGGGGACGCTGATGTAAGGGGGGCTCTGATGGGGACGCTGACTTAAGGGGGGGCTCTGATGGGGACGCTGATTTTTTAGAACCCGAAAAACGATCGTGTGTACACGGCATCAGTGTTCAAACATTAGAACTCAAGCTCCTTCAGCTGAGATCACATCTATCTTTTACATTTTATATATTGAAACATAGTTCTGCTTTCCATCAGGAACGCATGAATAAAATGTTGAAATAAGTCATCGGAACTGGCTGAGATTTCTTAAGGAACTGAGACTCAGAGGTTAAACTATGTACTGCACATTCATTCGCTGATCATGCTCTGTTCATGCAGACCACTAACCAATGAAGTTAAATACAATTCTTATGATTCCACTTCTGGTTTTAAAAAGGATGTCCGATAGGATGTGAATTACCATTCTGCTGATTGAACCTAAAATACAATGTGAAATATGTACACTCACCATGGCGTTCCTCAGTTTAGGCCGATACGTATTCTTCTACATATTTTTGGTAAAAAAAAATCACAATAATCGTATATTGATTTGTTTGCGCAAAAGTTATAGCGTCAACAAAATAGGTGATAGATTTATGGCATTTTTATTTTATTAATTTTTTTTAACTAGTATTGGCGGTGATTTGGGATTTTTTACTGTGACCGTGACATTGCGGCGAACACATCGGACACTTTTGACACGTTTTTGGGACCATTCACATTTATACAGCGATTAATGCTATAAATATGCATTGATTACTGTGTAAATGTGACTGGCAGGGAAGGGGTTAACCACTAGGGGGTGTTGAAGGGGTTAATATGTTCCCTAAGGTGTGTTCTAACTGTAGGGGGAGGGGACTCTCAAGGGGAGGAGACCGATGTGTGTTCCTCTGTACTGGGAACACACATTGGTCTCCTCACCGCTGACAGGAGGTGGATCTGTGTGTTTAAACACGCAGATCCACACTCCTGCTGCGATTACCGGCAATCGCGGGCACCCGGCGGCGATCGCGGCCGCCGGGTCACGAGCGCTGCCGTGGGTGCGCGCGCCCTAGATCGCCGGGAACACAGGACATCATATGATGTCCACCCGGATTGGCGAGGGGTTCCTGCCGCCATCATTTCCCTATGGCGCGGTATGGAGGTGGTTAAGAGAGTGAAGTTCTACTTTAAGAAGTGGCAAGTTGCATTATATATAGTGGCGGTGCTTCCATAAGGGACGCATGGGCGCCGCCCCCTTTCTCCTGCATCGTTCTATCACCATAGATAGATTCAAATCTATCTATGGTCGCCACATCCAGCCCCTATTTAGGTGTCCGCGCAATTGTCAGTTAAAGTGACGCAGTGCCGGAAGCTGAAATTTCACCTGGGCAGGAAGGGGGTATATGTGCCCAGTAAGCAAGTGGTTAATGACAATTAAAAAAAAATTGCATTTTTCACGTCATGAAAAACGGTGGTGTGTACGCGGCATGATACTTTTTACATTCATTATAGAGTGAAGAGGAAGAGCCATTAGATATGGGGGCTATTTTCACTTTTACAGTACTGAAAATATGAACACTATACTTGTTTGGGCCAGATTCACAGTCAGCGGCGTAAATGTAGGCGGGCGTAGCGTATCGTAGTTACGCTACGCCGCCGCAACTTAAGAGAGGCAAGTGCTGTATTCACAAAGCACTTGCGTCTAAAGTTACGGCGGCGTAGCGTAATTTTGCCGGCGTAAGCGCGCCTAAATCAAATGAGGAACAGGGGGGCGTGTTTTATGTAAACTAATCATGACCCCACGTAAATGGCGCTTTTTTTGAACGGCGCATGCGCGTGCATGCTCAGTATCACGTCGAATTTTCAAATTAAATTAGGCCCGCTCAATGCCTAGTCGACGTGAACGTAACTTGCGTCCAGCCCCATTCACGGACGACTTACGCAAACGACGTAAAACACAACGCTGTTCCGACGTCCATACCTAACATGACTTAGGCCCCATACACACGATAGAATCCATCCGCTGAAAAATCCCAGCGAATGGGTTTCAGCGGATAGATCCTATGGTGTGTACACGCCAGCGGATCTGTTTCCGCGGATATTTCTCCCCTGGGATGGATTCCAGCAGATCGAATATTCGCTGACATGCTAAACAAATCTATCTGCTGGAATCCATCCCAACGGATGGATCCGCTGGTCTGTATAGACTCACCGGATCCATCCGTCCGAAGGGATCCCCTGCATGCGTCGTAATGAATCGACGCATGCGTGGAATTCCTTATATGACAGCGTCGCGCATGTCGCCGCGTCATAATCGCGGCGACGGCGCGACATGTCATCGCCAGAGGATTTCGGCGCGGATTTCAATGCGATGGTGAGTACACTCCATCGCAGAGAAATCTGCTGAAATCCTCGAGAGGATTTATCCGCGGAAACGTTCCGCTGGAACGTATTCGCGGATAAATCCTCTCGTGTGTATGGGGCCTCACCCCTGCTTGATGAGGGGTAACTTTACGCCGGCGTATGTCTTACGTAAACGACGTATCTTGCTACGCCGGGCGCACGTACGTTTGTGAATCGGCGTATCTAGCTCATTAGTATATTCGACGCGGAAATCTACGGAAGCGCCACCTAGCGGCCAGCGTAAATATGCACCCTAAGATACGACGGTGTAAGAGACTTACGCAGCTCGTATCTTAGCCGAATTTATGCGTAACTTGATTCTAAGAATTAGCCGCATAGATACGACGGCTGTTATTCGGACTTACGACGGCGTACATGGCGCTACGCCGTCGTAAGTCCTTTGAGAATCTGGGCCTATACTTTTTTGACCGTAGACTCGAAGAAGATGTACATATATGGACAAAAGGTTATTTTTATTTGATAGGATAAAAAAAAAATGTAGCATTTAAATACTGGCACTTAAAGGACATGCTAAATAAATAGCATTGATCTCAGTGTTCCTTCTCCCCTCACAGTGCCTTCCCAGGACTTGACATCACTGGAGAAGCACAAAGTCTGCTATAAACTTAATCGACCTCAGAGACTCCTCTGACTGCCGGCGTGCCAAACATTCTGAACAGAGCTGCCAGTTTACAGACACTTGGAAGATGTTCAGCAGATGACGGGGGAAAGTAGCCGCAGAAATTTCCTGGAAAAACGCGCGGTCCAAAAAGGACTCTAACTGGATTCACAAGCTGGGAGGACCCGTCTGATCTGAAATGACAGACCGCGCAGAGCCCTTTAAACGCCCCTTTACAGCAAGCCAACGTTCCTTTTTTTTTTTCTGAGAATTCTCGTCCTTCTTGGAAAAGTCTCATTTTGGAAAAGTCTTGCACTAAAAAAACATTTCAAGATCTCTGACTTGATCATATGAGAGGGATATTATAGTCTTAAATGAGAAGCTGCTAAGACCACATCACACTACCATTAGAGCCGGCCATAGAAGGCCCATTTTTCATTCACACAGTCAGGCTGGGTTTATATTCACAGTGCCTTATAAAAGTATTCATACTCCTTGAAATTTTCCACATTTTGTCATGTTACAACCAAAAACATAATTGTATTTTGTTGGGATTTTATGTGATAGACCAACACAAAGAGGCACATACCGTATTTTCCGGCGTATAAGACGACTTTCTAACCCCTTAAAATCTTCTAAAAAGTCGCGGGGTCGTCTTATACGCCGGTAACCTAACCTTACCTTATCCCAGAATCGCGGCCGTACGATTTTTCAAAAGCCGAGCCTCCTACGTCTTCTGTTCCGTGATAGGCGGAAACACTCAGCTTCCCAGGAGGCACTGTGTTCAGTGTCCGCCTATCATGGAGGCCCTCTCGTCCTGTGTTTAGTGTCCACCTATCGCGGAGGCCCTCTCGTCCTCGCACGAGAGGGCCTCCGTGATAGGCGAACACTGAACACAGTGCCTCCTGGGAAGCTGAGTGTTTACGCCTATCACGGAACAGAAGACGTAGAAGGCGCGGCTTTTGAAAAATCGTACGGCCGCGATTCTGCATGTCTTGGGATAAGGTAAGGGCACAGTCTGGCATGTAATGGGGCACAGTCTGGCATGTACTGGGGCACAGTCTGGCATGTAATGGGGCACAGTCTGGCATGTAATGGGGCACAGTCTGGCATGTAATGGGGCATAGTCTGGCATGTAATGGGGCACAGTCTGGCATGTAGTGGGGCACAGTCTGGCATGTAGTGACACAGTCTGGCATGTAATGGGGCACAGTCTGGCATGTAATAGGGCACAGTCTGGCATGTAGTGACACAGTCTGGCATGTAATGGTGGCACCGTGAGGCGAGGCATGACTAGTAGGAAGGGGGTAGTCTTATACGGCGAGTAGAACCCAAAACCAACATTTTGGCTGGAAAATTAGGGGGTTGTCTTATACACCCAGTCGTCTTATACGCCGGCAAATACTGTAATTGTGAAGTGGAATATAAATGTTTTTTAAAGATTTGTGAAAAGCAGAGGCGTCGCTAGGGGGTGGCTATTGAGGCTATAGCCCCAAATCTGGGGGCCATAGCCCTGAGTCTCTAGGGAAGGGGTCGGGACCTGGCCTGCCACTGCTGAATGTAGGCACCCGGCCCGCTGACATTTTCACTGCTGTCCTCTTCATTGGACAGCGGCGAGCAGCCGGTATCACAGGGCTGGATGGGGGCGGGAACCGCAGAAGTTAACTTTTTTCATTAAACAGCGGCCTGTTAATGTGAAAAGTTAATTTCAGTAGTTCTTGCTCCCAGATGCTGATCTCATATGCTCTGATTGCTGTACACCTGTGTAAGGTAGGAGAGTTCTACCTAGAGTGTGTGTTTGTGTGGTCGAGTGCAGGGGACAGAGGGCACTACGGTGGGGTGCAGGGGACAGAGGGCACTACGGTGGGGTGCAGGGGACAGAGGGCACTACGGTGGGGTGCAGGGGACAGAGGGCACTACGGTGTGGTGCAGGGGACAGAGGGCACTACGGTGGGGTGCAGGGGACAGAGGCCATATACATATACATGTATATGCCCGCCCAAGCATATGACCTTCTTTGCTTTGCTGCTATGGGCTCTAGCCCTGGATCTTTTGTAGACCTAGCAACGCCCCTGGTGAAATGTATGGCGTACATTTGAATTCAGTCAATATTTTGTAGAACCACTTTTCTCTGAAAGTCTTTTTGGGGATGTCTTTACCAGCTTTGCACATCTAGAGAGGGACATTTTTGCAAAATATCTCAAGCTGTCAGATTGGATGGAGAGCGTCTGAACAGCATTTTTCAAGTCTTGCCACAGATTATCAATTGGATTTAGGTCTGGACCAGTGATGGCGAACCTTGGCACCCCAGATGTTTCGGAACTACATTTCCCATGATTCTCAACTACACTGCAGAGTGCATGAGCATCATGGGAAATGTAGTTCCAAAACATCTGGGGTGCCAAGGTTCACCATCACTGGTCTGGACTTTGACTGGTCCATTCTAACACATGAATATGCTTTGATCTAAACCATTCCATTGTAGCTCTGGCTGTATGTTTAGGGTTGTTGTCCTGATGGAAGGTGAACCTCCACTTCAGTCTCAAGTCTTTTGCAGACTTTAACAGGTTTTCTTCTAAGATTGTCCTGTATTTGGCTACATCCAACTTCACATCAACTCTGGCCAGCTTCCATGTCCCTGCTGAACAAAAGCATCCCCACCACATGATGCTGCCACCACCATGTTTCACAGTGGGGATGGTGTGTTCAGGGTGATGTTCAGTGTTAGTTTTCCATCACACATAGTGTGATGGAAGGCCTAAAGGTTTTTAGGTAACATTTTGGTCTCATCTGACCAGAGCACCTTCTTCCACATGTTTGTTGTATCCCCCACATGGCTTCTCCCAAACTGCGATCAGGACTTCTTATGGCTTTCTTTCAACAATGACTTTCTCCTTGCCATTCTTCCATAAAGGTCAGATTTATGGAGAGCACGACAAATAGTTGTCCTGTGGACAGATTCTCCCCCCTGAGCTGTGGATCTCTGCAGCTCCTCCAGAGTTACCATGGGCCTCTTGGCTGCTTCTCTGATGAATGCTTTCCTTGCCCGGCCGGTCAGTTTAGGTGGACGGCCATGACTTGGTAGGTTTGCAGTTGTGTCATACTCTTTCCATTTTTGGATGATGGATTGAACAGAGCTCTGTGAGATGTTCAAAGCTTGGTTCACCATCACTGTCCTAGACACTCCTAACTCCAAAAAAACAAGAAACAGATGGCACACCAACAGCCTGGTTCACTGGGCAAGTCCCCACCATGAGAAGATGTTCCAGAAGGCTAACACCCCGTACACACGACCGAGTTTCTCGGCAGAATTCAGCCAGAAACTTGATCGGAGCTGGATTCTGCCGAGAAACTCGGTCGTGTGTACACTTTTCACCGAGGAAGCCGACGAGAAACTCATCGGGCCAAATAGAGAACATGTTCTCTATTTCCTCGTTGTTCAATGAGGACAGTTGGCCCGCCGAAAACCTCGGCGGCTTCAACACAGAACTCGACGAGGAACTCGATGTGTTTGGCACGTCGAGTTCCTCGGACGTGTGTACGGGGCCTGAGTCTTTTGGAACATCTTCTCATGGCTGGGACTTACCCAGTGGACCAGGCTGTTTTGGAGTATTTTTTTTACTTTGATGTGCCTATTATTTGATGTTGCCATTTGTGAGTATACTGTACATCTGAACTTGTTTATATTAATAAAGTTATCTCAAAGGTAATAAACTAGGTTGGTGTGCCCTCTGTTTCTTGTTTTTGGAATTAGGAGAGTCTAGGACAGTGATAGTGAACCTTGGCACACCAGATGTTGATGTTGATGAATTAGGAGTAGACATGTGCATTCATTTTCATCCGTATTTTGGGGGTTTACGTGTTCATTTTAACAAACAATAACGAACGCGCAGAATCCTAAATCTGAAAGATCACATAAAAACATAAAAAAATATATATATTTTCGCTATAGATAGAAGATTCGACACGACGGTGACAATAGCGATCTGTGTCTATCAAACCTGCAGTCGAATGTGTCTAACATAACTCTATTATTCCAAGATTATTCGACAGAGAGAAAAGATTCGACATTATAGAGACATGAAGATTTGACGAAGCAGCGAAAAAAATACGTTTATGGTCAAATGCTCCGCCCATAGGCTATAGACGAATTCTAATGTTGGTTGACTAGTATTAATAATTAATAAATATAATTATTACTATTCATACAACATTAGAATTCTACTATAGCTTGTGGGCGGAGCATTCGACCGGAAATGTACGATCACGGCGTCGTACAGTTTAGCGGCATCGTCGAATCTTCTTAAAACATTCCACAGACAATTGACAGATCTTAAAGCGTTTGTAAAGAAATTTTTTTTTTCCTTTAAAATAACAAACATGCGATACTTACCTCCACTGTGCAGTTCGTTTTGCACAGAGTCGGCCCGATCCTCGTCTTCTGGGGTCCCTCGGCGGCTGTCTCTGGTCCTCCCCGCAAGTACTGACCACAGTCATGCGAGAGCTCGCATGGTGGTCAGTAATTGCGGGAGCGCCCCCGTGATACAGCGAGCGGCCATAGCGGCGCCCCTTGTCACTGGATATGATTGACAGCAGCGCCAGTCAATGGCTGCGCTGCTCTCAATCCATCCGCTTTAGCCAATCAGCGGCCAGGCTGAGCGCGAAGAGGATATCGGGAGCGCGCGCGGGACTTTCGATGGGTCAGGTAAGTAAAACGGGGGCTCGGGGGGGGGGCTGGCAACACCAGATGTTTTTTCACCTTAATGCATAGATTGCATTAAAGCGGTTCTCCACCCTAAAGTGGTCCCGCTGAACCCTCCCCCCCTCCGGTGTCACATTTGACACCTTTCAGGGGGGAGGGGGGTGCAGATACCTGTCTAAAGACAGGTATTTGCACCCACTTCCGGCCCGGCATTTACGGGCAAAAGACGGGCATTCCGTCACTTCCCGTCACCCCCCCCCCCCCCCCGTTGTGTGCTGGGAACACTCGGCTCCCAGCACACAGCAGGAGCCAATCGGCGGGCGCGGCGCGACTCGCGCATGCGCCGTAGGGAACCGGGCAGTGAAGCCGCAGCGCTTCACTTCCTGGTTCCCTCAGCGTGGAGCGTGCGTGGAGCAGCAGAGAGACGAGCGATCGCTCGTGCTCTGCTGCGATCAGGGCTGGACTCCAGGACAGGTAAGTGTCCTCATATTAAAAGTCAGCAGCTGCAGTATTTGTAGCTGCTGGCTTTTAATATGTTTTTCCCATGGCACATCCGCTTTAAGGTGAAAAAAAAAATAATTTACAACTCCTTTAATTAATTCGGATTTTCGGATAAATGCATTTTTTCTAACGAAACAAAATAAATAAAAACAAATTTTGGGAGTAACTAAATAAATGTATTTTTTGGACGAAAACGAAATTCCAAAATGAAACATTTCAGTGTGCACATGTCTAAAAATTAGGAGTGTTTAGGATATTATATTACCAGCAACCAAAGGTTTTGTTCTTGGCCAGACACGTGTGATCAAGCATCGCCGGGATTTTATCCATTAATAGATAGACAATGCCCCCTGGATTTATTTCCACAATACCTTTTTTTTCTAATTGTTCTTCTTAATATGTTCTTCCCCTTATCTTCCATGGTCCCCTTCTCAGATAATGTGTATTGGCTGAAGTGTCTGAAGCCCTTTTCCACAGAACAGAAATCCACAAGGATGACGAGGAGATAAGCTGATCCCAGACCTTTGTGAAGAGCCATCATCAAACTCCCTGCAGGAAATCTATTGACACAGCCATTCACTCCACATAATAGAGGAGAGCTTCTTCATGGAATCCAAAGGATTACTGAACTCTGTAACTTGTGTACAAGAAACACACACAGGGCAGGATTTGATACCAAGGGAATGCTCTCCATGCGATGGAATTCCACCAATTATAAGGACAGAGGTCATTTTTTTATTAGCCTATGTCCTAAGGGGACATTAGACCTTTGCAATGCCTCATTCCTCACATCTCTAAATCCAGGTCTTAGGGGGATTCATGAAAAAGAAAATTATTTCAACTTTGCCTCCGTGTGATTTTTTATGTTTCAGTAATAAATGAAGTATGAATACACTACTGTTTTATACAGTTCTTTATGTCCCCATTATTTTATTTCAGGGATTTTGCATGAGTTACCTTCAGCCTTTGAGGGGTCAATCCACACAACAGCCACACACTTAAAAGTACCGTATTTATCGGCGTATAACACGCATTTTTTCCCCCTTAAAATCAGGGGAAAATCGTGGGTGCGCGTTCAGGGCCGGCCTTTGGGGTGTGCGAGCTGTGCGGCCGCACAGGGCGCCATGGGCAACAGGGGCGCCGTGCGGCCATCCAGAGGCGTACAAGGGGGGTTTGGGGGCATACCACACACTGGGGGGTGTCAGACTGGCAACAAGGGGGGGCTACTCTGAACGGGGGGGATCTGCATTGAAGGGGTGGATACACTGAAGGGGGGTCTGCACTGAAGGGGGGTCTGTGTAACATGCAGGGGGTCCATAGCTGCAGGGTTCTGTGTAATGTAAAGGGATCCAGTGATGCAGGGTGCTGTGTAATGTAAAGGAGTCCAGAGTGCTGTGTAATGTAAAGGGGTCCAGTGATGCAGGGTGCTGTGTAATGTAAAGGGGTCCAGTGATGCAGGGTGCTGTGTAATGTAAAGGGTTCCATAGGTGCAGAGTGCTGTGTAATGTAAAGGGGTCCAGTGATGCAGGGTGCTGTGTAATGTAAAGGGTTCCATAGGTGCAGAGTGCTGTGTAATGTAAAGGGGTCCAGTGATGCAGGGTGCTGTGTAATGTAAAGGGGTCCTCTTTGTGTATGTTTAGGTGACCAGGGGGCGAGGGGTGAAGATGGGGGGGGGTGCCACAGGATTAGCTTGCACAGGGCGCCTGAACACCTAAGGCTGGCCCTGTGCGCGTTATACGCCGATCCCCGCTGTCTCTGAGCGCCGCCGACATAGACCGAGCCAAGTCAAGTGTACTGCGCACTCGGCTAAGCTCGGCCACACTCGACTCCGCCCGCAGGACCGCGAGAGAAGCCGAGAGGAGCCGAACACACAGAAAATCCGGCTCTGTACAGCTCGACTGAGGCGCCAAACTCAAAAAATACAATGCTGCAACCTTGGGCAAGATGGACACCTCCAAAGCCGCAGATGGACACCCGCAAGGCTGGATGGACTCTGCGCAAGGCCGCAGACGGACGCCGGACAAGGCCGCCGATGGACGCCGGGCAAGACAGCAGGCGGACACCGACAAGGCTGCAACGACGAGCATTAAAAATGTAAGATTTTTTTTCCTTAAACTTCCCTTCTAAGCTTGGGGTGCGCGTTATACGCCGGCGCGCCGTATACGCCGATAAATACGGTATTTGTTAACCTAATCAAACAAGCTTTAATAAGGTAATGTCAATGCAAAAGTTATTTGTTTAACGCACATATATGTGCATACAAGCGTGGGCAACATGAGCCATTATAAACATTTTATTGTGCTGCTTTTTTCTGCCAGCTGCCTAGTGTGCATAGACCCTAAATGTACGTTCCCACATAGCACTGTGCCCCTTTAGAAGTCCCGAATAATAACTCACAGCTGACAGGTACTATTCAAAGATCCCCAAAAAAAATCTACACCTGACAAAGCTGCAGTGTCAGATATCACAGAGGTAGCCAAAAGGCAAGTTCAAACCCGAATGGGGGTCATGACCTTTGGAAGCAACTGTTAAACGACCACGATATCGCAACTATGTAGAAGGAAAAAAGTTTGACCTTCCTTAGTGAAAAGGGAACAGCGCTAGCATAATGTGCTGACTCGGCACGCCGGCAAATTCGTATGTTGCAAGAAACAGGCGTGCAAGAGTTCAGCTTTGAAGAATGGATCATTTGTCAATCATTCAAGACATTTGTGGAGTAGTCAGATAGGAATCAAAGTCTACCTCCGAGCCCAATAAGCCATTTATCATTAGGGCTAACAAGAGCGATAATGAAGACAAATCGTCATTTTAAATGATGACTTGGAACATAGTAAAAACTTATCGACATGTCAAACTGGTGATTTGGGCCCTGGAGTCAACACTTCACAGACAATCACCAAAATGAAATTTCTCCCTGTGGACCAAACCTACTCACTGATGGCTGTGCTGCAGAATATAAAACCCCAGTAGCGAAAGGAGGGACATCTTAATGGCCCGGATTCACTTACCCCGGCGTAAGTGTGGGCGGGCGTAGCATATCGTATTTACGCTACGCCGCCGCAACTTAGAGAGGCAAGTGCTGTATTCACAAAGCACTTGCGTCCTAAGTTATGGCGGCGTAGCGTAAATGTGCCGGCGTAAGCGTGCCTAATTTAAATTGGGAAGAGTTGGGCGTGTTTTATGCAAATAAAGCATGACCGTACGTAAATGACGTCCGTCCGTGGACGTATCCCAGTGCGCATGCGTCGGATAGAATGCATAAGATACGTCGAACACTGCCTACGACGTGAATGTAACTTACGCACAGCCCTATTCGCGTACGACTTACGCAAACGACATAAAAATATACGCTTGTTCCGACGTCCATACTTTGCATGGGCTACGCCACCTAGAGACCTGCTTTATCTTTACGCCGGCGTATGTCTTACGTAAACGGCGTAACTAATTGCGACGGGCGTGTGTACGTTCGTGAATCAGCGTATCTTGCTCATTTGCATATTCGGCGCGGAAATCAACGGAAGCGCCACCTAGCGGCCAGCGTAAATATGCACCCTAAGATACGACGGCGTAGGAGACTTAGGCCGCTCATATCTTAGCCAAATTTAAGCGTATATGGTTTCCAGAATACGCTTAAATATACGACGGCATAGATTCAGAGTTACGACGGCGTAGATTCAGAGTTACAATGGCGTATCTACTGATACGCCAGCGTAACTCTCTCTGAATCTAGCCCATTGTTGATAGATATAAGCCGGCAACTCAAAAGTTGAAAATCTTTATTGGCTACACAAGTACATCCAGTAAAACAAAACTAACGCGTTTCGGCCACTGTGGACGTACTTTTACAAGGTTAAATCATATTTACTGCTCACTTTAAAAACGAATGAAAAAAAAAATGGAATGTATTGAACTGTTTTTTTTTAAACTACAGTATAAAATGTTCTCTATGCTGTACAAGCTATATATAAACTATATTGCATAAACAGAACACAACTTCTTTCCTTGTAAGAGAAAGATAAAAATCTAAACTATGTGAGCAAAACACATGTGAGAGGCCGATCTGTCCTGGCAGTGACGTTTTTATGGGCTAATTACAAGGTAGAGAGTAGGAAGGGGAGAGCTGTGAGAGGCGAAACGCTCGGGGTCTTCCTCACAATGTATTTATTACCCATAACGAGCGACTTTCTCCTGCAGGTGATGTAACCTCCTATTTGTTTTATGGCTGAAATGATGAGTTTGCTTTGATTGTATATTGGCAAACCAAACCGCAGCAATGTGACCATTTCCGTTGCCGCAAATGGAGTGCGACTTTGAACTGTCAACTCGCATGAACTCTAATAATGCAAGAACTCTATTGCCCTGGTTCACACCAGTGCGACTCGTCATGCGAATTGACAGTTCAAAGTCGCACTGCAGGTCGCACTCCATTTGCGGGAACGGAACCGGTCACAGGCTGCGACTTGAGACTTTTAAAAAGTTTCCTGCACTAATTGTGTGCGATTTCACAGAGCCTTTCCTGCCACCAGAACACAATGATCACTGCTGCTGTCTATGGCCGCCAGCAGAAATTGTATGTAAAAACTAGGGTTGTCCCGATACCGATACCAGTATCGGTATCGGGACCGATACCGAGTATTTGCGGGAGTACTTGTACTCCCGCAAATACCCCCGATGCCTAAATAGAATACTTGCCGCCGCCGTCACCGCCGCCGTATATCGCAAATCCGCTGCTGCCGCGTTAATCACCGTGCGGCGAACATTACAGGCACCTTTAGTTTGAATAGCTGTTTTGCCCACCGCGCCGTGTATAGACACTCCCCCTTGGACGGATCTGTCCAATCCCGAGCAAGGGGGAGTGTCCTTTACACGGCGTGGCAGGGAAAACAGCTATTCAAACGAAAACTGCCTGTAATTGTCGCCGCACGGTGATTAACGTGGCGGCATCATCATTATGTATGGGGGACATGGCTGCATATGTTTGGGGACATGGCTGGATATATGTGGGGGGACATGGCTGCATATGTGGGGGACATGGCTGCATATGTGAGGGACATGGCTGCATATGTGGGGGACATGGCTGCATATGTGGGGGACATGGCTGCATATGGGGGGGACATGGCTGCATATGGGGGGGACATGGCTGCATATGGGGGGGACATGGCTGCATATGTGGGGGGACATGGCTGCATATGTGGGGGACATGGCTGCATATGTGGGGGACATGGCTGCATATGGGGGGGACATGGCTGCATATGGGGGGGACATGGCTGCATATGGGGGGGACATGGCTGCATATGGGGGGGGACATGGCTGCATATGTGGGGGACATGGCTACATATGTGGGGGACATGGCTGCATATGGGGGGGACATGGCTGCATATGTGGGGGACATGGCTGCATATGTGGGGGACATGGCTGCATATGTGGGGGACATGGCTGCATTTGTGGGGGACATGGCTGCATATGGGGGGGACATGGCTGCATATGTGGGGGGACATGGCTGCATATGTGGGGGGACATGGCTGCATATGTGGGGGGACATGGCTGCATATGTGGGGGGACATGGCTGCATATGGGGGGGGGCATGGCTGCATTTGTGGGGAAACATGGCTGCATTTGGGGACACATTTAAAAAAAGTATCGGTATTCGGTATCGGCGAGTACATAAAAAAAAAGTAATCGGTACTTTAACTCGGTCCTAAAAAAGTGGTATCGGGACAACCCTAGTAAAAACAATAATCAGACAGGCTGGTTGTACTCAAGTCGATCGATGGATCGACTTCAGCACAACCAGCCTGCCCAGAGATGGATGGAATCTTGGTTTGTCCCTGCTGAACTGGCCAAGATTAGATCCATCCAGGGCCTTTTTTCTCAAACAATAGGTGCTGGAAATCAACCACGACCCCCCAAAAACCCCTCCAACCACACACACCCTCCAAATCACATCAAATAGTGGGTGTGGTCAGCGCCGATCCTGACCTCCCTGGGGCCCTAAGCAAAATGACATGTCGCATTAAAGTTGAGAAGCGGGGGGGAGGGGGGGGGGTGCTGCCGACAGTGACATGTCACATTAACCACTTCCATACCAGGCACTTACGCACCTTCCTGCCCAAGCCAATTTTCAGCTTTCAGAGCTGTCGCAATTTGAATGACAATTGCGCGGTCATGCTACACTGTACCCAAATGAAAATGAAAATGACTTGTCATGCCAATTTGCAGGACAAGTCGCACAAGTATGAAAGGGGCCTAGTTGGTATTGGTGAGAAAAAGTATCGGAACTTGTTCTCAGTCTTAAAAAACTGGTATCAGTGCATCCCTAGCTCTCATCTATGTATTTCATCTTTTAATATAGCTGTTTGCTGTCCATAGAGCAGAGCTCCGTGGGAGGGGCCCAGTATGCTCCACCCAGTACAGGCTACCTGCAGAAACCTACAGGAGGGGGCAGAGACAAGACCAGCCATCCTGCACAAGAAGAGAGAGCAGAGCTGTGGGAGGGGCCCTGAAGGCTCCACCCACTACAAGCTGCCTGCAGAAAACTACAGGAGGGGACAGGGGCAAGACCAGTCACCCTGCACAAGGAGAGAGAACAGAGCTGTGGGAGGGGCCCAAAAGGACCTACCCACTACAAGCTGCCTGCGGAAAACAGGAGGGGGTGGAGACAAGACAAGTCATCCTGCACGAGGAGAGAGAACAGAGCTATGGGAGGGGGCGGAGACAAGACCAGCCACCCTGCACAAGGAGAGAGATCAGAACCATGGGAGGGACCCAGAAATCTCCACCCACTACAAGCTGCCTGCGGAAGACTACAGGAGGGGGCGGAGACAAGACCAGCCACCCTGCACAGGGAGAGAGAGCAGCAGTGAGCGGTCTTTATTACAGGAAGGAAAGTCTCACACTGGATTACTGTAAACTACTGGCAGAAATACACAAAGCACACCAAGATTCAAGGAAGAACGCACGTGATGAATGGATTTGGACAATATTTGAATATCCCGGATAACAAGTCATCCTGCACAAGGAGAGAGAACAGAGCTATGGGAGGGACCCAGAAAGCTCCACCAGCTACAAGCTGCCTGTGGAAGACTACAGGAGGGGGCAGAGACAAGACCAGCCACCCTGCACAAGAAGAGAGAACAGAGCTGTGGGAGGGGCCCAGAAAGCTCCACCCACTACAGGTTGCCTGCAGAAAAATACAGGAGGGGGTGGAGACAAGACCAGTCACCCTGCCCAAGGAAAGAGAACAAAACTGTGGGAGGGGCACAGACGTCTCAACCCACTACAAGCTGCCTGCAGAAAACTAAAGGAGGGGGCGGAGACAAGACCAGCCACCCTGCACAGGGAGAGAGAACAGAGCTGTGGGAGGGGCCCAGAAGTCTCCACCCACTACAAGCTGCCTGCAGAAATCTACAGGAGGGGGCGGAGACAAGACCAGTAACCCTGCACAAGGAGAGAGAACAGAACCGTGGGAGGGGCCCAGAAAGCTCCACCGCTACAGGTTGCCTGCAGGAAAACTACAGGAGGGGGCGGAGACAAGACCAGCCACCCTGCACAAGGAGAGAGAGCAGCAGTGAGCGGTCTTTATTACAGGAAGGAAAGTCTCACACTGGATTACTGTAAACTACTGGCAGAAATACACAAAGCACACCAAGATTCAAGGAAGAACACACGTGATGAATGGATTTGGACAATATTTGAATATCCCGGAGTTCTGCTTTAAATTTCAGGATCTAAATCCAATATAAGGAAAATGTTAGTCGGAATAGTAGTAGTAGATTACCTGGGAACAGGGAACAGGTGGTAACACAGATAAGAGGAGACCAATCTCTGGAATTCTACTTATGGATGGGAACTGATAAGTCAGCAATTACAAGGGACAGGATGTGCTGAACAGCAAGACGGCTGAGATGAGAAGCTTTATGACATCCATCTACACTCCGCCGCAGGTAAGAGGAAAAAAAAAACTGAAAATGCTTCAGATCTTAAACCTTGCACTACTGGAGGAAACCAGGAAATTATTAAGAGTCTTATAATAATACACACCCCTACGTGACAGTATAGCCCAGTCCTGGACCTCCCAGCTCACCCAACAGGACCTGCAGCAGCCTATCATTACACACTGAGGGGGCAGTGTGCTGATTAAGTCACACCAAGTTCCCTACTCCTGTAAGCATGTCCCCTGTAAGCAGGAGAATCCTGATTGGTTTCTAGTACAGCCCTTTTTTCTCCGAGTTGAGTGCTGCTACACGTAAGGCCGCTTTTACACTGAGGCATTGGTGGTGTCGGCGGTAAAGCGACAATATTTTTAGCGGTGCTTTACAGTCATTTTTGTAGAGCTATTCGGCCGCTGGCAGGGCGCTTATAACGAAAAAGGGTTAAAACAGCCGGCAAATCGCTGTTGCAGCGGTGCTTTGCCGGCGGTGCTGCTCATTGATTTCAATGGGCAAAGGCGGTGTAGGAGCGGTGTATACACCACTCCTACAGTGCCTCAAAGATGCGGCTAGCAGGACTTTTTTTATCGTTCTGCCAGCGCACCGCTCCAGCGTGAAAGCCCTCGGGCTTCCACATTGGAGTGAAAGAAGCGGCTTTCAGGGCGCTTTGCAGGCGCTATTTTTAGCGCTATAGTAACCTGAAAGCGCTATAGTAACCTGAAAGTAACCTTAAAGTCATTGTCAACCTGCCTTAATTAAGGCTTGCACCTTGTACAGTATAGGATTTCATGTCATTCTGCTGCAGAGGTTGAAGGGGTGGGGGGTCAGCCTGTCAGTGCTCAGACTATACGCCGCACACTGCATCAAATTGGTCTGCATGGCTGTCATCCCAGAAGGAAGCCTCTTCTAAAGATGATGCACAAGAAAACCTGCAAACAGTTTGCTGAAGACAAGCAGACTAAGGACATGGATTACTGGAACCATGTCCTGTGGTCTGATGAGACCAAGATAAACGTATTTGGTTCAGATGGTGTCAGGCGTGTGTGGCGGCAACCAGGTGAGGAGAACAAAGACAAGTGTGTCTTCCCTACAGTCAAGCATTGGGGTGGGAGTGTCATGGTCTGGGGCTCCATGAGTGCTGCCGGCACTGGGGAGCTATAGATCATTGAGGGAACCATGAATGCCAACATGTACTGTGACATACTGAACCAGAGCATGATCCCCTCCCTTCAGAGACTGGGCCGCAGGGCAGTATTCCAACATGATAACGACCCAAACACACCTCCAAGACAACCACTGCCTTGCTAAAGAAGCTGAGGGTAAAGGTGACGGACTGGCCAAGCATGTCTCCAGACCTAAACCCTATTGAGCATCTGTGGGGCATCATCAAACGGAAGGTGGAGGAGCGCAAGGTCTCCAACATCCACCAGATCTGTGATGTCATCATGGAGGAGTGGAAGAGGACTCCAGTGGCAACCTGTGAAGCTCTGGTGACCTCCATACCCAAGAGGGTTAAGGCAGTGCTGGAAAATAATGGTGGCCACAGAAAATATTGACACTTTGGGCCCAATTTGGACATTTTCACTTAAGGGTGTACTCACTTTTGTTGCCAGTGGTTTAGACATTAAAGGGGTTGTAAAGGTAAAAAAAAATTACCTTAATGCATCCTATGCATTAAGGTAAAAAAACATCTGATAGCAACCCGAACCCCCGTTTTACTTACCTCATCGTTCGAAAGTCCCGGGCGCGTGCTTGTCATCCTGTTCAGTTCCCAGCCTGGCTGTTGATTGGCTAGGCTGGGCGGATTGATAGCAGCGCAGCCATTGGCTGGCGCTGCTGTCAATCACAGCGGATGATGCAGCGCGCGGCGGGGGCGGGGCCGAGTGATACAGTCGGCGGCTATGGCATGTGCACGGGAGTCAGGAGTGAGCGGGGGGCGCGCACCTGCCCCTAGTGGCCGCTTCGCGAGGCGACGTAGAGCTACGGGCTCTCGCGCAGGAGAGCCGACCTGCCGCCGTAGAACTGCGGCGGCTGGTCGGCATGTAGTTACAACATGCCAAAAAATGATCGCGTGTGCGTGGCATAAGGTTCACACGAGTTGTACAGTGTGAGGTTTTGCACAGATACGAGACGTTTTTTTACAAGTGATTTCATTGCACAAAGGTGACTTGTCTTTCAGGCTGGTGAAGGCCAATTCCACCCTGAACTAGTATTTCAGCTTTGTGTGAAAGGCGGCAATTCAAATGACATCGGAATGTCTTATCTCCAGCTGTCCTCTTCAAAATCCAACTTTATTGAAATAACCGACCGCAGTGAAGTGGTGCCAACCGCTAAATGCCTTTGGTCTGTGTGCATTCTGCTTGTGGCCCTTGTTTTTTATGAATGGACTTTATAAATAAACTTTATGAATGGACTTTGTAAATACATTTTATGAATGGACTTTATGAATAAACTTTATAAACTGACTTTAAAGTGGTTGTAAACCCTTTACAACCACTTTATGCTACAGATAAGCCTATAGCTAACCAGGATATCTCCTGAACCTGCACAGATTAGGAGATATCCCCTGTCCCCTGCCAATGTCATCGGCACATACGCACTGAAGCGATGGCACGTATGCCGTTACTTCAGTCAGTGTGCCATTACCGGCGACTCCCACGCGCATGTGGCTCCGACCAATCACAGCGCCAGAGTCGCAATACCCGGAAGTAACCCACAGGAGAGATGTCGCTGGCCGGAGGGGGGTACGAAGACTACTGCGGGGGCTTCGATGCGAGTAAGTAATTCATAATGAGCTAGTATGCGATATTAGAGCAAAGACAAACTTAATGGGTGTTGAAGCCACACCAGTGATATAGGACTTTGTGGTGCGTGGTGTCAGGGATAGGTGAGCTTAGTATGCGATGTCATCAGCACGTGCCGTTGCTTCAGTCAGTGTGCCATTATCGGCGACTCCCACGCGCATGAGCAGGAGTGACGTCAGTGCCGGGACAAGGTCATCCAGCGCACAGGGCTAAGATGCCAAACTGCGCCCCTTTTTCCCTGAGGGTTAGGGTCAGGGTGCCCCCCATCCAGGGATGGACTGGCCATTGGGACCGCAGGGAGTTTCCCGGTGGGCCGGCTTCAGTGACAGCGGACTGCTGCCCCCTCCGCTCCTCTGTCTCTCCCTCCCCGCAGCGCTCACCTGGGGGGAACAAGGAAGCAGGGCGAGGACCAGAGGAGCAGGGGGGGACGACAGAGGAGCAGGGGGAGGGGACAGACAGCTGACTCAACAGCTATGGCCTGGGAGTTTCTCACTTCTGCCTAATCTTGTCCCATAAGGGGGGGGGGCACCAAACTGATTCCTTGCCCCGGGTGAAATAATGTCTAGCTTCCCCACTTGTACTGCCTATAAAATTACCAGTACCAGCCGTTCTACTCTAATAAAGTAGAATGGCTAGTGGCTAGTGAAGGAGGAGAGGGGGCTTTGGTGGCTGGGGGGAGGGGGGTGCGGGAGTTGTCCGGCTGAAATGGGAGAGACCTGTCAAAGTGGGCCAGTCTGGATGAAGTCCAGGGCAAAATTTCTGTCCCAGTCCCCTGCAATAAACCATTGCGCCAGGGGCAGCCGTTCCTCCTGCCCACCCCTTGTCCCAGCCCTGAGTGACGTCATCGCAGCGCCGGAGCCACGATACCCAGAAGTAACCCCTGGGAGAGATGTCACCGGCCAGAGGGGGGTACAAGGACCGCAGTGGGGGTGTCGATGTGAGGTAAGTAATTTATAATGAGCTAGTATGTATATACTTATACAATAAAATTGCACAGTGGCCGCAAACCTCCTCTTTTTTGGGTCCCCTGTCAGTGCTCCTGGCCTCTCCCCTCTGTCCCGTGCCCCCATGGGAAGCCACTTCCCAAGGGGGCACTCATGCGTGCTCGCACCTGAACCCTGCTGCTGTGTCCATTGACACAGACAGTGGGACTTAGCCCCGCCCCCCCCGCTCGTCACTGGCTGTAATTGAAGACACTGGGAGCCAATGGCTCCGGGTGCCCCAGCATGGCCTGTGAGACCCGGAAGTGAGAGGAGAGAAGAGCTGCAGACATGCGCGGCTCAGGCAAGTAAAAAGGAAGATGCCGATGCCTCGACATTTTAGAAAGGTTTAGGCTTTACTACCCTTTTAAGAATGAAGTTTAAGAATGAAATTCATCACTGCAATGGCGGTTTCACCTCCTGACACACAATAGCCATTCTCTCCAGAAAGTGTCTGTGCTGGCCCAGATCCTTTGCCCCTCCCTTCTCTATTTTACCTTTATGTAGTTGCTTAGGAACAAGTGAAGGGGAATACTATAGATCAGGGATATGCAATGAGCGGACCTCCAGCTGTTGCAAAACTACAAGTCCCATCATGCCTCTGCCTCTGGGTGTCATGCTTGTGGCTGTCAGAATCTTGCTATGCCTCATGGGAGTTGTAGTTCTGCAACAGCTGGAGGTCCGCTAATTGCATATCCCTGCTATAGATTGTCCCCTGAGTGACAGCTCTGAGTCTGCTGGGGCTGCTGACATCACATCCAAGATGGCGGCACCCGGCATCCATCTACCTTGTTCTGGTCTAATTGTTCTTCCATAGCCCAGAGGGCAGACACTATCTGCTTCATAGGAGTGTATAATATTATACCCGCCATTTGACAAATGACAGACAATTATGTGGGCAGGTGATACTTTCCCTTTAACTAGCAACCCACGTGTCCCCGCAGGCCGCCTTGTGTAATGTAAAGAGCAGCTGTATAATGCCGGTATGATGACAGCAACAAGTCTGCAATTTATGACGGCCTGGAGCCACGGTACTGGAAAATCCAGTGAATTCCTCCTTTCAGGGCTGAGCTATGTAATATACTTGCTGAGGGCAAGTCTTTGCTGCCGGCATTCTTGCTTCATCATAAAAATCAGTGTAAGGGCCGGAGGAAAGGAATGAGGACAATGCACTATGGCCATACACATGGAGACATGTCAGAGAGCAGACTCCCCTAACCTTCCAACACAGAGGGACCTTTATCATCACTTTCAGGTCTCAGGGAACCCCTGAGTAAATGTATCCAAAGCTTACAAGACATTCGTGTGAAGAGCAAGTTGCAGATAGAAGAGAATAAATAAAAGAAAAAGGAATGTGGAGTACTCAGGGCCTTAGTACATTGGTGGTCAGTGGGAAGAATGCCCCTTACGTAACCCTCCAATATAATATAGGGGTCAGGGGGAAGAATGCTCCTTACGTAACCCTCCAATATAATATAGGGTCAGGGGGAAGAATGCCCCTTACGTAACCCTCCAATATAATATAGGGGTCAGGGGGAAGAATGTTCCTTACATAACCCTCCAATATAATATAGGGGTCAGGGGGAAGAATGCTCCTTATGTAACCCTCCAATATAATATAGGGGTCAGGGGGAAGAATGTTCCTTACATAACCCTCCAATATAATATAGGGGTCAGGGGGAAGAATGCTCCTTATGTAACCCTCCAATATAATATAGGGGTCAGGGGGAAGAATGCCCCTTACGTAACCCTCCAATATAATATAGGGGTCGGGGGAAGAATGCCCCTTATGTAACCCTCCAATATAATATAGGGGTCAGGGGGAAAAATTCTCCTTACGTAACCCTCCAATATAATATAGGGGTCGGGGGGAAGAATGCTCCTTACGTAACCCTCCAATATAATATAGGGGTCGGGGGGAAGAATGCTCCTTACGTAACCCTCCAATATAATATAGGGGTCAGGGGGAAGAATGCCCCTTACGTAACCCTCCAATATAATATAGGGGTCAGGGGGAAGAATGCTCCTTACGTAACCCTCCAATATAATATAGGGGTCAGGGGGAAGAATGCTCCTTACGTAACCCTCCAATATAATATAGGGGTCAGGGGGAAGAATGCTCCTTTCATAACCCTCCAATATAATATAGGGGTCAGTGGGAAGAATGCCCCTTACGTAACCCTCCAATATAATATAGGGGTCAGGGGGAATAATGCTCCTTACGTAAACCCTCCAATATAATATAGGGGTCAGGGGGAAGAATGCTCCTTACGTAACCCTCCAATATAATATAGGGGTCAGGGGGAATAATGCTCCTTACGTAAACCCTCCAATATAATATAGGGGTCGGGGGAAAAATGCTCCTTATGTAACCCTCCAATATAATATAGGGTCGGGGGGAAGAATGCTCCTTATGTAACCCTCCAATATAATATAGGGGTCAGGGGGAAGAATGCTCCTTACGTAACCCTCCAATATAATATAGAGGTCAGGGGGAAGAATGCTCCTTATGTAATCCTCCAATATAATATAGGGGTCGGGGGAAGAATGCTCCTTACGTAACCCTCCAATATAATATAGGGGTCAGGGGGAAAATGCTCCTTACGTAACCCTCTAATATAATATAGGGGTCGGGGGAAGAATGCCCCTTACGTAACCCTCCAATATAATATAGGGGTGGGGGGAAGAATGCTCCTTGCGTAACCCTCCAATATAATATAGGGGTGAGGGGGAAGAATGCTCCCTACGTAACCCTCCAATATAATATAGGGGTTGGGGGGAAGAATGCTCCTTACGTAACCCTCCAATATAATATAGGGGTCGGGGGAAGAATGCTCCTTATGTAACCCTCCAATATAATATAGGGGTCGGGGGGAGAATGCTCCTTACATAACCCTCCAATATAATATAGGGGTGAGGGGGAAGAATACTCCTTATGTAATCCTCCAATATAATATAGGGGTGAGGGGGGAAAATGCTCCTTACGTAACCCTCCAATATAATATAGGGGTCAGGGGGAAGAATGCCCCTTACGTAACCCTCCAATATAATATAGGGGTCGGGGGAAGAATGCTCCTTACGTAACCCTCCAACATAATATAGGGATGAGGGGGAAAAATGCTCCTTATGTAACCCTCCAATATAATATAGGGGTCAGGGGGAAAATGCTCCTTACGTAAACCCTCCAATATAATATAGGGGTCAGGGGGAAGAATGCTCCTTATGTAACCATCCAATATAATATATACGGGTCAGGGGGAAGAATGCTCCTTACGTAACCCTACAATATAATATAGGGGTCAAGGGGAAGAATGCTCCTTACGTAACCCTCCAATATAATATAGTGGTCGGGGGAAGAATGCTCCTTATGTAATCCTCCAATATAATATAGGGGTCGGGGGAAGAATGCTCCTTACGTAACCCTCCAATATAATATAGGGGTCGGAGGAAGAATGCTCCTTATGTAATCCTCCAATATAATATAGGGGTCGGGGGAAGAATGCTCCTTACGTAACCCTCCAATATAATATAGGGGTCAGGGGGAAAATGCTCCTTATGTAACCCTCCAATATAATATAGTGGTCGGGGGAAGAATGCTCCTTATGTAATCCTCCAATATAATATAGGGGTCGGGGGAAGAATGCTCCTTACGTAACCCTCCAATATAATATAGGGGTCGGAGGAAGAATGCTCCTTATGTAATCCTCCAATATAATATAGGGGTCGGGGGAAGAATGCCCCTTACGTAACCCTCTAATATAATATAGGGGTCGGGGGAAGAATGCCCCTTACGTAACCCTCCAATATAATATAGGGGTGAGGGGGAAGAATGCTCCCTACGTAACCCTCCAATATAATATAGGGGTTGGGGGGAAGAATGCTCCTTACGTAACCCTCCAATATAATATAGGGGTCGGGGGAAGAATGCTCCTTATGTAACCCTCCAATATAATATAGGGGTCGGGGGAAGAATGCTCCTTATGTAACCCTCCAATATAATATAGGGGTCGGGGGAAGAATGCTCCCTACGTAACCCTCCAATATAATATAGGGGTCAGGGGGAAGAATGCCCCTTACGTAACCCTCCAATATAATATAGGGGTCGGGGGAAGAATGCTCCTTACATAACCCTCCAATATAATATAGGGGTCGGGGGGGGAAGAATGCTCCTTATGTAACCCTCCGATATAATATAGGGGTCGGGGGGGAAGAATGCTCCTTATGTAACCCTCCAATATAATATAGGGGTGAGGGGGAAGAATACTCCTTATGTAATCCTCCAATATAATATAGGGGTGAGGGGGGAAAATGCTCCTTACGTAACCCTCCAATATAATATAGGGGTCGGGGGAAGAATGCTCCTTACGTAACCCTCCAACATAATATAGGGATGAGGGGGAAAAATGCTCCTTATGTAACCCTCCAATATAATATAGGGGTCAGGGGGAAAATGCTCCTTACGTAAACCCTCCAATATAATATAGGGGTCAGGGGGAAGAATGCTCCTTATGTAACCATCCAATATAATATATACGGGTCAGGGGGAAGAATGCTCCTTACGTAACCCTACAATATAATATAGGGGTCAAGGGGAAGAATGCTCCTTACGTAACCCTCCAATATAATATAGTGGTCGGGGGAAGAATGCTCCTTATGTAACCCTCCAATATAATATAGGGGTCAGGGGGAAGAATGCTCCTTATGTAACCCTCCAATATAATATAGGGGTCAGGGGGAAGAATGCCCCTTACATATCCCTCCAATATAATTTAGTGGTCGGTGGAAGAATGCTCCTTACATAACCCTCCAATATAATTTAGGGGTCAGTGGGAAGAATGCCCCTTATGTAACCCTCCAATATAATATAGTGGTCGGGGGAAGAATGCCCCTTATGTAACCCTCCAATATAATATAGTGGTCGGGGGAAGAATGCTCCTTATGTAACCCTCCAATATAATATAGGGGTCAGGGGGAAGAATGCTCCTCACGTAACCCTCCAATATAATATAGTGGTCGGGGGAAGAATGCTCCTTATGTAACCCTCCAATATAATATAGGGGTCAGGGGGAAGAATGCTCCTTATGTAACCCTCCAATATAATATAGGGGTCAGGGGGAAGAATGCTCCTTATGTAACCCTCCAATATAATATAGGGGTCAGGGGGAAGAATGCTCCTTATGTAACCCTCCAATATAATATAGGGGTCAGGGGGAAGAATGCTCCTTATGTAACCCTCCAATATAATATAGGGGTCGGGGGAAGAATGCTCCTTATGTAACCCTCCAATATAATATAGGGGTCAGGGGGAAGAATGCTCCTCACGTAACCCTCCAATATAATATAGGGGTGAGGGGCAAGAATGCTCCTTACGAAACCCTCCAATATAATATAGGGGTCAGGGGGAAGAATTCTCCTCACGTAACCCTCCAATATAATATAGGGGTCAGGGGGAAGAATGCTCCTTACGTAACCCTCCAATATAATATAGGGGTCAGGGGGAAGAATGCTCCTTACGTAACCCTCCAATATAATATAGGGGTCAGGGGGAAGAATGCTCCTTACAGGTTGGTTATAAGGAAGATTGTCCCTTACATTGAGGGTCAAAGGGAAAAATGCTCCTTGGATTGGTGGCCAGAGGGAAGAATGCCTCTTAAGCCTCGTACACACGACCGGTTTTCCCATCGGGAAAACTGCCATGAGAGCTTTTGGCCGGGAAAACCTGTGTATGCTCCATCGCAGTTTTCCCGACAGGAAATCTGCTGGGGAAAAAAAGAGATGCCTCTTACATTGGTGCTCAGAGCAAAGATTGCTCCTTACATTGGTAGTCAGAGGGAAGAAGGCTCCTTACATTGGTGGTCAGAGGGAGGAATGCCTCTTACATTGGTAGTCAGAGGGAATAATGCTTCCTTACATTGGTGGTCAGAGGGAGGAATGCCTCTTACATTGGTGTTTAGAGCAAAGATTGCTCCTTAAGTTGGTAGTCAGGGGGAGAAATGCTTCCTACATTGGTAGTCAGAGGGAAGAATGCTCCTTACATTGGTAGTCAGAGGGAAGAATGCTCCTTACATTGGTGGTCAGAGGGAAGAATGCTACTTACATTGGTGATTAGAGGGAAGAATGCACCTACATTGATGGTCAGTGGGGGGAACACCCCTTACAGATAGTTAATTGGCCCACTTTTGAATGCTTCATTTAGAGAGGACACAGTGCAGTCTTCTCTGTGCCAATAGTTCTTAGGGACACGTGTTTTGTCTCTTTCTGCCTGTAGTGCAGTGTTGAAGAACGGTCACATGTGCACAATTAACAGATACCTAATGCACTGAGAGACTTGAGGCTGGCTATAGACAGGCATTGATCATCAAACCCTTGAAAGACCCAATTAAGAGTGTTGGCAATCTTGAATGGGGCACATCAATTGCAAAGACCTGTCCATCCGACACGGACACTCTTCATCATTTGCCACGACACCTTCCTGCTTATTCTCTTAACATCGGTCATAAAACTCCAATTATTGTGCTGATGAAAGAGTCTGTCACCCCAGCACTTCTTTGGCCTTTCTACTCAGGGACATAAAACAGTAGAAAACATTTCAAAACAGGTGACGCCAGTGCCCAGGAAATTCGACAACTGCGCTAAATTCAGAATGCTCACAATAAATTCAATTCCAGATAAAGATAATTCAGAATGGAGCTCCACACCAACACCAATACTAACACGTCCAGATAAGGCGGTATTTTTCAAACCCCCCCCAAAAAAAAAGAGGAATGGTCACCAGGCCAACACATTTTCGGGGGGCCAAAACAACATCCCAACATTACAAGAAATAGCTTTAAAAATACTCAGCTCTGTGCTACTTCCGGGAGGTGGGGGTGACATCACTGCTCCTCACTGCTGCCTCCAAACCACTTGAAATCCCATGAGAATGCACTGTTGTAATGGGCTGGGGTGGGAATAGGATGACTTCTTGTGGCATTTAGAGTCATCAACTATCCCAGGAGGCAGCAGTGAGCTGGCAGACCCTCTATTCTTTTTTGGAAGGTCCTCTTTAACTTCTTCTGTTCATGCTCCTGCCAGATCCAACCTGTGCAGGCCATGGGAAACAAACCACACTGACCAATCAGCTATCCCAGGAGGCAGTAGTAAGCATGACGACGTCACATGTGCCTCCTGGGGGTCTGGCAGAGAAGTGGACCCTCCAATTTTTATGGAAGGTTAATTTTACCTTTTGTCCATTCCATCCTCGTAAAGTCTTATACTCACCTGTCCATGCTCCTGCCAGATCCAACCCGTGCAGGCCACAGAGAGCCACACAGAGCGATCAGCTATCCCAGGACGCAGCAGTAAGCACAGTGACGTCACGCGAGCCTTCCAGGGAGCTGGCAGGAGAGCAGACCCTCTATTTTTTTTGGAAGTCCACTTTATCTTCTATTCATCCCGCCCTCATAAAGTCTTAGGCCGCGTACACACGGTCGAACATGTCCGCTGAAACTGGTCCGCGGACCAGTTTCCGCGGACATGTCCGACCGTGTGTAGAGCCTAGCGGACAGGTTTCCAGCGGACAAAAGTTTCTTAGCAAGCTAAGAAACTTGTCCGCTGGAAACATGTCCGATGGTTAGCACACCTAATCGGACATGTCCGCTGGTTATGACGTGTAACCAGCGTCCCGAAATCCCGCGCATGCGTCGAATTGATTCGACGCATGCGTGGAAGCATTGCACTTCCGTGTTTGAGAACGTAGGTGTCTTCTACGTCACCGCGTTCTCCGTCCGCAGGGATTTTGGTCTGATGGTGTGTACACACATCAGACCAAAAGCTCCCAGGAGACGTGTCCGATGAATCCGGTCCGCGGACCGTTTTCATCGGACATGTCTCCTCGTGTGTACGGGGCCTTATATTTGCCTGTTCATGCTCCTGCCAGATCCAACCTGTGCAGGGCATCGGAAACCATGCTGACCGATCAGCTATCCCAGGAGGCAGCGGTAAGCGTGGTGACGTCACATGTGTCTCCAGGGGGTCTGGCAGATAAGCAAACCCTCCAATTTTTATGGAAGGTCCACTTCCTTTATAGCATGTTCTATGGATGTAAACCCACATTGTGCACTCCCATCCATTAACTAGGCACTTCCACTGCAAGTCTGATTTGTATTTTCAGCTGGTGTAGTGTGACCACTCAGTACATGGTTTTGTGACATTAGAAGAAATGTGTGACATGAGTTAATATATTTTAGTTTGTTCTTTATTATTTTTCTGAGAATTCAGTTCTTTTTTTGTCTCGGGCGGTCCTCCTCTATACCACTTCCGTGCTTTGAGTGTGAATCATCTCTTCTGCTTCCTTAAACCTACTGACCACCATTAGTACATTTCCCCTGAGTTCTGCAGAAGGGTTTACCCTCATTAACATTACTATTTAATTAACATTTCCATCATGATAATTATGGATCCGTGCATTTCCATAGTCACCTTACTATTGGTTGAAAGAGAACCTGTCACTGGACAAAAGGACTAAGCTTTGGGGGTGAGGGGAGGAATAATGCCCTATCATTGGTGTCAGCGGGAGGAATAGTGTCCCTTCACTGATATCAGTGTGAGGAATAGTGCCCCAACATTGGTATCAGTAAAAGGAATAGTGCCCCATCATTGGTATCAGTGGAGGAATAGTGTCCAAACAGTGGTGTCAGTGGGAGGAATAGTGCCCCATCATTGGTATCAGTGGGAGGAATAGTGTCCCATCATTGGTATCAGTGGGAGGAATAGTGCCCCATCATTGGTATCAGTGGGAGGAATAGTGCCCCATCATTGGTATCAGTGGGAGGTATAGTGTCCCGACATTGGTGTCATTGGGAGGAATAGTGCATTGATGTCAGTGGGAGGAATAGTGCCCCAACATTGGTGTCAGTGGGAGGGGTAGTTCCTCATAGAAGTGGGAGGAATAGTGTCCCATCATTGGTGTCAGTGGGAGGAATAGTGTCCCATCATTGGATTCAGTGGGAAGAATAGTGTCCCATCATTGGTATCAGTGGGAGGAATAGTATCCCACCATTGGTGTCAGTGGGAGGAATAGTGTCCCATCATTGGTGTCAGTGGGAGGAATAGTGTCCCCTCATTGGTGTCAGTGGGAGGAATAGTGTCCCATCATTGGTGTCAGTGGGAGGGCCAGATAAGGGTAAGAAAAGGGCTGCAGTTTGCAGGCCGCTGCACTAAGGCAACTCGCATGTACTGCAGTGAGCTGCAATGCACCAGAGGGCACCATGAAAAAACTGGTGTCAGTGGGAGGGGTAGTTCCTCATAGAAGTGGGAGGAATAGTGTCCCATCATTGGTGTCAGTGGGAGGAATAGTGTCCCATCATTGGATTCAGTGGGAAGAATAGTGTCCCATCATTGGTATCAGTGGGAGGAATAGTATCCCACCATTGGTGTCAGTGGGAGGAATAGTATCCCACCATTGGTGTCAGTGGGAGGAATAGTGTCCCATCATTGGTGTCAGTGGGAGGAATAGTGTCCCATCATTGGTATCAGTGGGAGGAATAGTATCCCACCATTGGTGTCAGTGGGAGGAATAGTGTCCCATCATTGGTGTCAGTGGGAGGAATAGTGTCCCATCATTGGTGTCAGTGGGAGGAATAGTGTCCCATCATTGGTGTCAGTGGGAGGAATAGTGTCCCCTCATTGGTGTCAGTGGGAGGAATAGTGTCCCATCATTGGTGTCAGTGGGAGGAATAGTGTCCCATCATTGGTGTCAGTGGGAGGAATAGTGTCCCATCATTGGTGTCAGTGGGAGGGCCAGATAAGGGTAAGAAAAGGGCTGCAGTTTGCAGGCCGCTGCACTAAGGCAACTTGCATGTACTGCAGTGAGCTGCAATGCACCAGAGGGCACCATGAAAAAACTTTCTGGCACGTCTGATTTTGGGGACATTCTGGTGCATTGGCAGCCCATTGTTTCCAAAGCACGGAGTGTGAATTCACCCCAGCAATGTAATAGGGCCCTGAATCACTTAGGGCTTAGGGCTCTCATGTGCAGCAGGGACTGTCGCTCCTCTGAAAAGTAATCAACACTCGGGTTGCTTTGCAGAGGTCTGCCAATTTGCCCTGCAGAAGGTGTTTGACAGGTGGTGAGGAGGTGATATGTTGCCTCCCCATACCTAATTTAATCCAATAATGTCCATACTACCATGGCCCAATCACATGCATTGTACGCGGTTGTGGCGCAGCCCAATAGAATTGCATTAGTCACATTTGGCTGCAGCATTGCACGCCTAAAGAAACATGCTTTTTATTTTTTGCCACAGGTGTGAATGACAGCATTGTTGCCATGGCACAAGTATAGCCATGAGTGGCTGTATGTTAGTATGTTACTGTTCAGGGTGCGTTAAAAACACAGCTCATCTGCCTGGTATTACTGTCCCCCCGGTCGCACATGTGAATTAAGCCGTACCTACAGTTGCAACAAAAAGTATGTGAACCCTTTTGGAATGTTATGGATTTCTGCACAAATTGGTCATAAAATGTGATCTGATCTTCATCTAAGTCACAACAATAGACAATCGCAGTCTGCTTAAACTAATAACACACAAAGAATTAAATGTTACCATGTTTTTATTGAACACACCATGTAAACATTCACAGTGCAGGTGGAAAAAGTATGTGAACCCCTAGACTAATGATATCTCTAAGAGCTAATTGGAGCGAGGTGTCAGCCAACTGGAGTCCAATCAATGAGATGAGATTGGAGGTGTTGGTTACAGCTATCCTGCCCCATAAAAAAACACTCACCAGTTCTGGGTTTGCTTTTCACAAGAAGCATTGCCTGATGTGAATGATGCCTTGCACAAAAGAGCTCTCAGAAGACCTACTATTAAGAATTGTTGACTTGCATGAAGCTGGAAAGGGTTATAAATGTATCTCCAAAAGCCTTGCTGTTCATCAGTCCACAGTAAGCCAAATTGTCTATAAATGGAGAAAGTTCAGCACTGCTGCTACTGTCCCTAGGAGTGGCCGTCCTGTAAAGATGACTGCAAGAGCACAGCGCAGACTGCTCAATGAGGTGAAAAGAATCCTAGAGTGTCAGCTAAAGACTTACAAAAGTCTCTGGCATATGCTAACATCCCTGTTAGTGAATCTACGATATGTAAAACACTAAACAAGAATGGATTTCACGGGAGGATACCACAGAGGAAGCCACTGCTGTCCAAAAAAAACAATGCTGCACGTTTACAGTTTGCACAAGAGCACCTGGATGTTCCACAGCAGTACTGGCAAAATATCCTGTGGACAGATGAAACCAAAGTTGAGTTGTTTGGAAGAAAACACACAACACTATGTGTGGAGAAAAAGAGGCACAGCACACCAACATCAAAACCTCATCCCAACTGTGAAGTATGGTGGTGGGGGCATCATGTATTGGGGCTGCTTTACTGCGTCAGGGCCTGGACGGATTGCTATCATCGAAGGGAAAATGAATTCCCAAGTTCATCAAGACATTTTGCAGGAGAACTGAAGGCCATCTGTCCACCAGCTGAAGCTCAACAGAAGATGGTAGTTGCAACAGGACAACGACCCAAAGCATACAAGTAAATCAACAACAGAATGGCTTAAACAGAAGAAAATACGCCTTCTGGAGTGGCCCAGTCAGAGTCCTGACCTCAACCCAATTGAGATGCTGTGGCACGACCTCAAGAAAGCGATTCACACCAGACATCCCAAGAATATTGCTGAACTGAAACAGTTCTGTAAAGAGGAATGGTCAAGAATTACTCCTGACCGTTGTGCACGTCTGATCTGCAACTACAGGAAACGTTTGGTTGAAGTTATTGCTGCCAAAGGAGGTTCAACCAGTTATTAAATCCAATTGCAGTCATCTTTACAGGATGGCCACTCCTAGAGAGAGTAGCAGCAGTGCTGAACTTTCTCCAGCAAGGCTTTTGGAGATACATTTATAACCCTTTCCAGCTTTATGCAAATCAACAATTCTTAATCGTAGGTCTTCTGAGAGCTCTTTTGTGCGAGGCATCATTCACATCAGGCAATGCTTCTTGTGAAAAGCAAACCCAGAACTGGTGTGTGTTTTGTATAGGGCAGGGTAGCTGTAACCAACACCTCCAATCTCATCTCATTGATTGGACTCCAGTTGGCTGACAGTTAGCTCTTAGAGATGTCATTAGTCTAGGGCAGGGATCCTCAAACTACGGCCCTCCAGCTGTTGCAGAACTACACATCCCATGAGCCATTGTAACACACTGACATTCACAGACATGACTAGGCATGATGGGAATTGTAGTTCCTGAACAACTGGAGGGCCATAGTTTGAAGACCCATGGTCTAGGGGTTCACATACTTTTTCCACCTGCACTGTGAATGTTTACATGGTGTGTTCAATAAAAACATGGTAACATTTAATTCTTTGTGTGTTATTAGTTTAAGCAGACTATGATTGTCTATTGACGTGACTTAGATGAAGATCAGATCACATTTTATGACCAATTTGTGCAGAAATCCATATCATTCCAAAAGGGTTCACATACTTTTTTATTGCAACTGTATATATGGTGTAGGCTCTGTCTGGGACTCTAGAGGGTTTAACATTGACTGCTAAGATAAATGGCCCCCGGAGTTGGCTTTTGGCTCTTGGGTTTTGTTCTCTGGCTCCTGACTGCTAAATACTCAGCAGAACAATGCAGGGAATGCACAAAGCCGATCAGTAATGTAAAACTGCGCCGCAATCCGCTTACAGCGAGACCCCTCTCCTCCCCGCACCTTGGATATTCACACACAGGGACTTATGGAATGTCACAGGCTTTAGCGACGTGCTAAATAAGGATTATGCCCCTCATGGAGGTGTTCACCCGCTCAGACAATGGAAGATCAGAAGCTGGAATTGTTTCTTGTCTGCCGCAATTGTTCTCCATCCACACCTTTCACATTGTAGACTAAAAACTTTGTATGGGGGGGGGGGTGTTTATGCCAAAGGATTTGTATTATGTCCATCCAGTCCTCCGATTTACACAGCTCTGCCACACACAGGAAGTGAAGAAAAAGATCTACCCAGTGGGTCAAGAAATAAAAACAGAAATGTGTTACCGTAACTCTTCCCTACGAACTTGAAATTTTAAATGTTGACTTCAGTTGGAGTTTTAAAGGGGGCCCTTACCCTTTTTTTTATGTTGTGCTTCCTCCCCTCTCACTATAACAAAATCCTCCCCTCTCGCTATAACAAAATTGCAAAAGTTTAGGTCCGTCATTCTTGCCTAGGTGAGAATAATGTATTCAGACCTCACCCATACACAGGAACACTACAGGTCACTGTGGGATCCATTGCGACATTTCAGCGTTTGCAAGAAAATCGTGCTTGATCAGTTTCTTCCCCAGTGAGCCATGCCAGGGAATGACACCCCTGAATCCGCAAGTGACAAAATTCAGCCCTATTTTAGTTCCCTATTCCTACACATTGTACTTCCCATCTCTATACATTGTACTTCCCATCCCTACACATTGTACTTCCCATCCCTACACATTGTACTTCCCATCCCTACACATTGTACTTCCCATCCCTACACATTGTACTTCCCATCCCTACACATTGTACTTCCCATCCCTACACATTGTACTTCCCATCCCTACACATTGTACTTCCCATCCCTACACATTGTACTTCCCATCTCTACACATTGTACTTCCCATCCCTACACATTGTACTTCCCATCTCTAAAAAAAAAAGTTACGCTATGTGCCTTTTATTTTCCTCCTCATACTCTGTGCAAGTATTTCCACTTCTATGAGTCATCTTTCAACTGGAGTCATCCTGCTCACCTGTCACTAAGTGAGGATTTCACCGTTGTCTGCTGATTGATCGTTTGGTGTGGTTCGGTCCACTTCCATACTCCATTGAGTTATAAGCTTTACTGATCCTTTGGGCATAAGCTCATTTGGGTCCATCGCATCCGGTAAGCCTCCATTGTTATCGGTGGCGGGCGATATCACTCTCATCACAGTTTATTTTGGATCACCGCGGGTGTCGTGTCACTATTATTTGACTGATCATCTCACCTTTATTTTTTACGTTTATTTTTGTGGACTTGTCTTTTTATGGAATTGGAACACACGTCTAAGGTGTTTCATATATACTGATTGACCTTTTCCAGTTTAAGATTATTTCCACCAATTTATGGACTTATACACCTTATGTTCACACATATAAGCGTTTTACATAGACATTATTGTTTATCCTTTTCTCATTCTCCCAGCGCTGCATTTTTTGTTTTTTGTTTGTATTGCTTTCCTTTTTTTCACTGGACTGTATGCAGCTGCTCAACCACTTTGATAGCGCAGATTTATTATTTTTTTACTTCCCATCTCTACACATTGTGCTTCCCATCTCTACATATTGTGCTTCCCATCTCTACGCATTGTACTTCCCATCTCTATGCATTGTACTTCCCATCTCTATGCATTGTACTTCCCATCTCTATGCATTGTACTTCCCATCCCTACACATTGTACTTCCCATCTCTACACATTGTACTTCCCATCTCTACACATTGTACTTCCCATCTCTACACATTGTACTTCCCATCTCTATACATTGTACTTCCCATCTCTACACACTGTACTTCCCATCCCTACACATTGTGCTTCCCATCTCTACACATTGTACTTCCCATCTCTACACATTGTACTTCCCATCTCTACACATTGTACTTCCCATCTCTACACATTGTACTTCCCATCTCTACACATTGTACTTCCCATCTCTACACATTGTACTTCCCATCCCTATACATTGTACTTCCCATCCCTATACATTGTACTTCCCATCTCTACACATTGTACTTCCCATCTCTACACATTGTACTTCCCATCCCTGCACATTGTACTTCCCATCCCTACACATTGTACTTCCCATCTCTACACATTGTACTTCCCATCTCTACACATTGTACTTCCCATCCCTGCACATTGTACTTCCCATCTCTACACATTGTACTTCCCATCTCTACACATTGTACTTCCCATCTCTACACATTGTACTTCCCATCCCTACACATTGTACTTCCCATCTCTATACATTGTACTTCCCATCCCTACACATTGTACTTCCCATCTCTACACAGAGAGATGAGCTGATCAGTCTGCCTCTTCTCCCTTCCCAGTCCAATCACAGGCTGAGGGACAAAACCTTTAAGTGTTATGTGACTGCAGCAGAGAAAGATCAGGTATCCTGTCATACCTGGACAGAGCAGAGCTGTGTAAATTGTATAACTGGATGGGCAGACTTACAAATCCTTTGGCAGGTAAATGTATTGCATGCAGTATTTCTGATGTTTGCTCTCCTCCTGTATATACAGCCCATATCACACAATTATTCATGTTACTGTAGATATCTATATCCTGCACTTCAATGTTGGAGATCCCAGTAATAAAACATGAGAATTTCTCCCACGGTGGGATGGAAGGAGAAGAATGGAGTGCGGTGCTATGCATACATTGCTGGAGGGAGAGGCTGGGGAGCTTATATGTTCCTGGGCGTGGAGATGTGTTCACACAGATATGTATCTCTGAGTCGGCCTGGAATGTGGATAGAACTATATATAAAAGTCAATGTATGCAGGTCATGAGGTCGAATGTTATCGAGCGTGTGAGCGTCTGAGCAAAGGAGCAAAAGAGAAGAAATGTTACATTGTTGTGTGCCATCTACTAATATCATCATTAAAGTGGAATTCCAGGATAATCCTAACTACTGTTAAAACGGTCAGCCCAAGCCGCTGCAGGGGAGAGGAGGGAGTGCAGACAATGGATGTCCCATTGAAGTCTATGGGGGATGGCAACACTGCAAGCTTTACTAGCCACTATCTGAGTGATCTCTCTTCTCCCATGCAGCTGCCGCTGGCTGACACTGGGGATCACGTGACTGGACTGGAGCGGGTTATGCTTACTAACCTGTTTAAGAAAGATGTATATACTTACCTATTTTCAGGCCACTTCGATCACGTGACCCCCCTTTGTCAGCCAGTGCAGGCGCAGGGGAGAGGAGAGCAACAACAGCTAGTAAAGCCTGCAGTGGTGACGTCACCCATAGGCCAGGGCTGTCTTAATGAGAGGGCACACCTGGGCACTGCCCAGGAGCCCCAGCTGCATGGGGGGCCCTGTTCTTTTCCCAAAGCAGCTGGTCCTTGAGCCTGCACTGCCCTGAAATTGGGGGCCCCATGATGGCACTGAGAGTGATGGATACACAGGGGAGGCAGGCTGGCAGAGGTGCGTTGTGCTGTGCAGAACAATACCTATTATTTCACAGCCAGCAGGGAGGGGCAGGGCCGCAGTGCCAGTGGCGCTCTGACCCCACCCCATGCAGCTTGAATGCTTGGGGCTCGAAGGCTGCGGGGTAGGAGCTGGAGTGGGAGCTCTGAGAGCCCACCTGCTAAAGTAGCATTGTGGATGGTGTCATGGTGAGCCCAGCTGTCCAGCACTGTTTGCACCGAAAGGCTTGGAATGCCCGGAGGGTTGCTCCCTCCTCCGCCCCTCCTTCTGCCCGCTTGATTGTTATAGGTGAGTGCAGTGCTGGAGGTGGGCACAGAGCCAAAAGTTCACATGCACTGTATCTCCACTGGAAAAGGGGTACTACATGGATGGAATAATGGTGCTTGGGAAATCAACGGTGTATGGGGGAAAACAATGCTGAGGCGGGATCTGGGGTGTATAGGGGGTAGCAATGCTTGGGGTAGCTTGGGTGGCTATAGTGCTAGATGTATCAGGGATGTAGAGCGGCCACAGAGTAGGGGGTATCAGGGATGTAGTGGGGTCACAATACAAGGGGTATCTTGTGGTATATGGTTACAGTGATAGGGGGATCTTTGAGGTGAAGAGGGGTCAGAGTGCTGGGGGGATATCTGGGGCATAGAGGGGTCAGAGTCCTGGGGGATATCTGGGGCATAGAGGGGTCAGAGTATTGGGGATATATCTGGGGTGCAGAGGGGTCAGAGTGCTGGGGGGATATCTGGGGTGTAGAGGGGTCAGAGTGCTGGGGGGATATCTGGGGTGTAGAGGGGTCAGAGTGCGGGGGGGATATCTGGGGTGTAAAGGGGTCAGACTGCTGGGGGGGATATCTGGGGTGTAAAGGGGTCAGAGTGCTGGGGGGATATCTGGGGTGTAAAAAGGTCAGAGTGCTGGGGGGATATCTGGGGTGTAAAGGGGTCAGAGTATTGGGGATATATATGGGGTGTAGAGGGGTCAGAGTGCTGGGGGGATATCTGGGGTGTAGAGGGGTCAGAGTGCTGGGGGGATATTTGGGGTGTAGAGGGTTCAGAGTGCTGGGGGGATATCTGGGGTGTAGAGGGGTCAGAGTGCTGGGGGGATATTTGGGGTGTAAAGGGTTCAGAGTATTGGGGATATATCTGGGGCAGGGCTCGACAAATCCCGGGCGCCAGGTCGCCATGGCGACTAGAAATGGGGCTCTGGCGACTTGGCTTGGAAGGGGGGGCAAAAAAAAAAAAAAAAAAAATAATTTTTTTTTTGTTTTTTTTGTTTTTTTTTTGAGCTGGGGCCATCTGGTGGTGAGCCGTTGGTATTACAAGTTATTACCACCAGATGTGAGCTGGCGCCATCTGGTGGTGGCCGTTGGTATTACAAGTTAAGCATTACAAGTTAAACAGCCATTCTAATGTCATTTTTCACTATTTTCACTGCCATCTTCTTCCCTCTAATTAGAACCCCCAAACATTTTATATATTTTTTATCCTAACACCCTAGAGAATAAAATGGCAAACGTTGCAATACTTTCTGTCATGCCGTATTTGCGCAGCGGTCTTACAAGCGCAGTTTTTTGGTGAAAAAATTACACTTTTTTGAATTAAAAAATAAGACAATAGTAAAGTTATCCCCATTTTTTTTTTTTAATATTATGAAAGATAATGTTACGCCGAGTAAATTCATACCCAACATGTCACGCTTCAAAATTGCGTCCGCTCGTGGAATGCAGACAAACTTTTACCCTTTAAAATCTTCATAGGCGACGTTTAAAAAAAATCTACAGGTTGCATGTTTTGAGTTACAGAGGAGGTCTAGGGCTAGAATTATTGCTCTCGCTCTACCAATCGCGGCGATACCTCACATGTGTGGTTTGAACACCGTTTACATATGGGGGCGCTGGTCACGTATGTGTTCGCTTTCTGCGCGCAAGCTTGTCGGGACGGGGCGCGTTTTCTGGCTCCTAACTTTTTTACCTGGCTCCTAGATTCCAAGCAAATTTGTCAACCCCTGATCTGGGGTGTAGAGGGGTCAGAGTGCTGGGGGGATTTCTGTGGTGTAAAGGGGTCAGAGTGCTGGGGGAAATCTGGGGCATAGAGGGGTCAGAGTATTGGGGATATATCTGGGGTGTAGAGGGGTCAGAGTGCTGGGGGGTGTTGTCCGTGTCCCAATCAGAGAAATTCTCTCTAATATCCTGTCTGGGTGACACCAAGACATGAAATAAAACCAATGCAGTAGGCATCCCTGTTTCTGCTTATGTCAATTCTGAAACTCCACTGATACTTTGCATCCACCTCAACCCCCTGATGAAGGGGGACCCATGACCCCTGAAACGTGTTGGAAACACGTGTAGATTTTCCTGGATCATTTCATTGCAACATTCTAGAAGGATAATATGTGAAGCAAATTCTTTACTCTTTACATTTAATCTGGAGTTGGTCTTTTAAAGCAGACCAGAGTTGCCGTCTCCGCTCTCAATCCTCCCCCGGTCCCTTTAATCTGAAGACGTTTTCTTTGTAAAGCGTAAATATAAAAACGTAACACGGCCGCGTTACTTTCCTCTGTTTGGATAAAACACACTTGGGAGAAACTTCTCCTCAAACAGCAAGCCTAGAATATTTTCCAGCCCTGAAAGCAACCCATAAAACACACACAGCGGGGGTGGGGGGGTGGGGGGAATGCCAAGAATATCAGGCCGGGGATGGAGGATTCCTGCGGCACCAACACAGCACCGCGCTGTGATAAGGAGCTTCACCCGGTAACTCTGCTTGGAGGAGTCAGGAATAATTCAGGTAATGGAATGTCAGACCGGCCAGTGTCTGAATTCCTGGCCCCACCCTATGTTTATATTAAAGGAGAACTCCAAGAAGTATCATAAGAAACGACTACAGGAGTTGTACTTATAATGTGTTAGTTATGTATACTGTACCTCCATGATGGACTTTCCGATGGTACTTCCCATCACTACACATTGTACTTCCCATCTCTATACACTGTACTTCCCATCTCTACACATTGTACTTCCCATCCCTACACATTGTACTTCCCATCCCGACACATTGTACTTCCCATCTCTACACATTGTACTTCCCATCCCTACACATTGTACTTCCCATCTCTATACATTGTACTTCCCATCCCTACACACTGTACTTCCCATCCCTACACATTGTGCTTCCCATCCCTACACATTGTGCTTCCCATCCCTACACATTGTACTTCCCATCCCTACACACTGTACTTCCCATCTCTACACATTGTACTTCCCATCCCTACACATTGTACTTCCCATCCCTACACATTGTACTTCCCATTCCTACACATTGTACTTCCCATCTCTATACATTGTACTTCCCATCCCTACACATTGTACTTCCCATCCCTACACATTGTACTTCCCATCCCTACACATTGTACTTCCCATCCCTACACATTGTACTTCCCATCTCTACACATTGTACTTCCCATCTCTATAAATTGTACTTCCCATCTGTATACATTGTACTTCCCATCTGTATACATTGTACTTCCCATCCCTATAGATTGTACTTCCCATCTCTACACATTGTACTTCCCATTCCTATACATTGTACTTCCCATCTCTATACATTGTGCTTCCCATCTCTACACATTGTACTTCCCATCTCTATAAATTGTACTTCCCATCTCTATACATTGTACTTCCCATCTGTATACATTGTACTTCCCATCTGTATACATTGTACTTCCCATCTGTATACATTGTACTTCCCATCCGTACACATTGTACTTCCCATCCGTACACATTGTACTTCCCATTCCTATACATTGTACTTCCCATCTCTACACATTGTGCTTCCCATCCCTACACATTGTACTTCCCATCTCTACACATTGTACTTCCCATCCCTACACATTGTACTTCCCATCCCTACACATTGTACTTCCCATCCCGACACATTGTACTTCCCATCCCGACACATTGTACTTCCCATCCCTACACATTGTACTTCCCATCTCTACACACTGTACTTCCCATCCCTACACATTGTACTTCCCATCCCTACACATTGTACTTCCCATCCCTACACATTGTACTTCCCATCCCTACACATTGTACTTCCCATCCCTACACATTGTACTTCCCATCCCTACACATTGTACTTCCCATCACTACACATTGTACTTCCCATCTCTATACATTGTACTTCCCATATCTACACATTGTACTTCCCATCCCTACACATTGTGCTTCCCATCTCTACACATTGTACTTCCCATCCCTACACATTGTACTTCCCATCCCTACACATTGTACTTCCCATCTCTACACAGTGTGCTTCCCATCTCTACACATTGTACTTCCCATCTGTATACATTGTACTTCCCATCTCTATAAATTGTACTTCCCATCTGTATACATTGTACTTCCCATCCCTATAGATTGTACTTCCCATCTCTACACATTGTACTTCCCATTCCTATACATTGTACTTCCCAACCTCACACATTGTACTTCCCATCTCTATACATTGTGCTTCCCATCCCTATACATTGTACTTCCCATCTCTATACATTGTACTTCCCATCCCTACACATTGTACTTCCCATCTCTATACATTGTACTTCCCATCCCTACACATTGTGCTTCCCATCCCTATACATTGTGCTTCCCATCCCTACACATTGTGCTTCCCATCCCTACACATTGTGCTTCCCATCTCTACACATCGCACGACCGCACAATTGTCAGTTAAAGCGACGCAGTGCCGAATCGCAAAAAAAATGCTCTGGTCTTTGGCCAGCGAAATGGTCCGGGGCTGAAGTGGTTAAAATCAAAAAGAAGGAAACATACTCAAGAACAAGTGGATTGTAAAAGCAAATCAAATTCCACAATGGACAAAAACGGCTTGGCTATCCCAGTAGGCAGTGGGTTACTAAACTGCAACTTCACGGCGCATTTGAGTTTGCGGGGAGGATTTCCGTCCATGTGTACAAATGCCGCCGGGCACTACATCGCCCATCCACCAGGGCCCAGCAGAATTTTTGCACATGCGTGGAAGTCCACCACCGTTCTTTTGCAGCTCCCAGTGGGCATGGGGAGGATTCCCGGCTGGCAAAACACTGTTAGGTAGATTCAGGTAGATTGGATTATCTTTAGGGCGGCGTAGCCTAGCCTGTTTAGGCTACACTGCCGTAAATTAGCTAGGCTAGTAGTGATTTTCAATCTACTTACCTGCTAATCTACGGCGGCGTAGCCTCAAACGAGCGGGCGTAAGGGCGCCAAATTCAAATTGGTTGGAGGGGGGCGTGTATCATGATAATGAGGCTTGACCTCACGTTTTTGACGTTTTTTGTCACTGCGCGTGCGCCGGGCGACTACATTTCCCAGTGCGCATTGCGGCTAAGTACGCCGTACGGGCCTATTGATTTCGACATGGACGTAAACGATGTAAATCCCGATTCGCGGACGACTTACGCAAACGATGTAAAAATTTCGAATTTCGCGGCGGGAACGGCGGCCATACTTAACATTACTATTCCACTAGACTAGAGCATAGCATAGCTCTAACTTTAGGCGGCCTATCTCTTACGTAAACGGCGTAAAATTACTGCGTCGGCCTGACGTTCGTTCGTGAATCGGCGTATCCCCTCATTTACATAATCTACGCCGGCCTAACTCTTTCTGAATCTACCAAAATGATTAGAGGGAAAAAGGGCGACCCCTGGATGGCGTATATCCATGGTGTCCTACAGAAATTAGTGGAGTGGCAACCTCAGCCTGGACTCCAAACAGGCCATGCCCTAACGCATTTCGTTCCGCCCCCCGGGGAACTCAATGATTACTGCTAGCAACAATAGCCACTGGCAGTAATCGAATGTAAAAAAATCCAACAGGCTGGTTGTACCCAAGTTGAATGATAGACTGACTTGGGTACAATCAGCCTGCCCATTCATGGATCAAATCTCGGCCAGTCCCTGCTGAGCTAGCCGAATTTCGATCCATGCATGGTCGACTTTAAGCCCCCCCCCCCCTTTCTGGAGATAATGTTCTCAACCTGTGGCCCTCCAGCTGTTACAGAACTACAACTCCCATCATGCCTCTGCCTTTTGAGAGTCATGCTTGTAACTGTCAACACCTTGCAATGCCTCATGGGACTTGTAGTTTTGCAACAACTGGAGGGCCACAGGTTGACCTACACCTACAGATTACCTACACGTATATGGACCTTTAGTCTATAGGTGATGGGAGTGGGATTGGTTATCTGAGACTCTGCTGGCACAGTCACACAATGGCTTCAGACAGGTCCTGATAAGAACTGACCAAACTGGAGGGACAGGGGCCAATACGCCCGGACAGGTAAATATCCTCTTGTCCTATATTTACTGAACAATAAAGGCGACGATGTTTGCCTGAGGAAGTCAAACACATTAGAACACCCATTATGATAATCTGATATTAGCTGTGTAAATAGATCATTGTTGATGATGGGGCATGGGGCGATTCCTTTGTCCAACAAGTTAAAGTGAACCCGTACTGCATTGTAACCTTCTGCCTGGGAGCCGCCACCCCAGGATCCTTGCTTTTATCATTTCTAGACAGAAAAGCCTCCTCCGTGCCCCTCTCTGATTTAGTTTCACTTTGTTACTGACTTTCCTTGACTTCATGGCTGAGCCCCAACAACTGACATTCCTCTGTCCAATGAATATGTCATAGTGGCCAGTGAGTAAAGAAAGCTGCAATGCACAGAACCAAGTGACATGCATCCATCTGCAAACGCATCGCTTCCTTAAAGCGGATGTGCCATGGGGAAAAAATATTAAAAGCCAGCAGCTACAAATACTGCAGCTGCTGACTTTTAATATTAGGACACTTACCTGTCCTGGAGTCCAGCGCCGTCCGCAGCAGAGCACGAGCGATCGTCTCTCTGCTGCTCCCCCCGCCATCCTCGCTGAGGGAACCAGAAAGTGAAGCGCTGCGGCTTCACTGCCCGGTTCCCTACGGCGCATGCGCGAGTCACGCTGCGCCCGCCGATTGGCTCACACGCTGTGTGCTGGGAGCCGAGTGTTCCCAGCACACAACGGGCGACAGACGGGAAGTCAGAAAAACCCGTCTTTTGCCCGTAGCATGTGGCCGGAAGTGGGTGCAAATACCTGTCTTTAGACAGGTATCTGCACCCCCCTCCCCCCTGAAAGGTGTCAAATGTGACACCGGAGGGGGGGAGGGTTCCGATCAGCGGGACTCCACTTTAGGGTGGAGAACCGCTTTAAACTGGCTGCATACATAAATGCAGATTAATGCTAAACTTAAAGCGGGAGTTCACCCAAAAAAATGTTTTTAACCTTAGATTGATGCTCATTTTGCCAAGGGGAATCGGGTATTTTTTTTTAAATCGAAGCCGTACTTACCGTTTTAGAGAGCGATCTTCTCCGCCGCTTCCGGGTATGGTCTTCGGGACTGGGCGTTCCTATTTGATTGACTGGCTTCCGACAGGCTTCCAACGGTCGCATACATCGCGTCACGAGTAGCCGAAAGTCGGTGCGGCTCTATACGGCGCCTGCGCACCGACGTTCGGCTACTTTCGGAAAATCGTGACGCGATAGATGCAACCGTCGGAAGCCTGTCAATCAAGTAGGAACGCCCAGTCCCGCAGCCCATACCCGGAAGCGGCGGAGAAGATCGCTCTCTAAAACGGTAAGTACGGCTTTGATTTTAAAAAAACTACCCGATTCCCCTTGACAAAATGAGCATCAATCTAAGGTTAAAAATTAACTTTTCGGGTGAACCTCCACTTTAACCACTTCATTACTGGCCACTTAAACCCCCTTTGTGCCCAGACCAATTTTCAGCTTTCAGCGCCGACGCATTTTGAATGACAATTACGCGGTCATACAACACTGTACCCAAATTATATTTTTATCATTTTTTCCCCACAAATAGAGCTTTCTTTTGGTGGTATTTGATCTTTTTTTTTGTCCGTCAGAAAAACAGCGAGGAGCATACACACGGCCGGTGACTTGTCCTTAATGTTCCCCTAACGGGGAAGTTCCTTCACTGACTGCGCAGGCGCAAACTTCCCGACGGAAATCTCCGAACCTCGCCCAGGCTCATTCTTTAACATTCCCGTGGATTGGAGGATGTTAAAAAAAGAGCCAGGAGGCCGAGCGACTGGCCACTTACCTCGAAATCCACGTCGCCCTGGAGCAAGTTTGCGCCTGCGCAGTCCTTGTGGGAACTTTCCCGTTAGCTGGAACCGTCTCAGCACATCAGATTGCGCATGCGCTGGAACTTCCAAGATAGCTGGAACAAGCACGGCAGATCACTGGGATTCCCGGCCAAAAGCTCTCCTCGCAGTTTTCCCGTCGGGAAACCCGGCCGTGTGTACGAGGCTTGATTCATCCTGGAGAAAAGATCGGTTGGGCTGTATCTGAGTGACAATCACTGTGAAGACTGAATGTTGTGATTTCAGTTGCAAAATGACTATAATTATCTCCCTAACGTGACACCGTCTCTTTAATTAGTTGTCTTGCCCCAGGGCCTCTCTCTAATCCCAGCAGTCCTCTACAGATTCCAGTTGCTTCTGTAAAAGTAAACTTAGCACAACAGGATCAGGAATTTCAGGATAAGTGTAGATGGCGGTTTAAAGTGAGTCTACCATGAGAAAAGTACGGGTTGTGCCGTTGCTGGCCCTTTATTCAAAGTCTACTTGTCTGATTGGGTTGTTTTTTCCGGCAACTGACCAGCAGTGTCAGTTCATTGTTACATCCTCCTGAGTCCTGACCCCTGACCCCTGACCTTTACACTGTGTTGTATGTTACATAATCCAGACTGCTGCTATCTATACACAGTGTTAGATGTTACATACTCCAGACCGCTGTTATGCATACACAGGGGCTGATTTACTAAAAGCAATGCGCTGCGCCGATTCATGGCTTAATTGGCAGGCCGGATGAATCCTTAATTAGGCGCATTAACTGGCGCAGCAGCCAGCGCAATGCAATTAATATGTAAAGCCGCCGCCGAACTCCCTTTAGAAGTCTATGGGAGAAATCAAAAGTGTTAATTTTAAAGGTTAACCACTTCCCGACCGCCGAATGTATATGTACGTCCACAGAATGGCACGTACAGGCAAATGGGCGTACAGGTACATCCTTGCCTTTCGGGACGACGGCGCGGCTATTCGTTTATAGCCGCTCCGTCGCGATCGCTCCCCGGAGCTGAAGAACGGGGAGAGCCGTATGTAAACACGGCTTCCCCGTGCTTCACTGTGGCGGCTGCATCGATCGAGTGATCCCTTTTATAGGGAGACACGATCGATGACGTCAGTCCTACAGCCACACCTCCCTACAGTTGTAAACACACACTAGGTGAACCCTAACTCCTACAGCGCCCCCTGTGGTTAACTCCCAAACTGCAACTGTCATTTTCACAATAAACAATGCAATTCAAATGCATTTTTTGCTGTGAAAATGACAATGGTCCCAAAAATGTGTCAAAATTGTCCGAAGTGTCCGCCATAATGGTGCAGTCACGAAAAAAATCGCCGATCGCCGCCAATAGTAGTAAAAAAATTTTTTTTTATAAAAATGCAATAATACTATCCCCTATTTTGTAAACGCTATAAATTTTGCGCAAACCAACCGATAAACGCTTATTGCGATTTTTTTTACCAAAAATAGGTAGAAGAATACGTATCGGCCTAAACTGAGGAAAAAAAAAATGTATATATGTTTTTTGGGGATATTTATTACAGCAAAAAGTAAAAAATATTGAATTTTTTTCAAAATTGTCGCTCTATTTTTGTTTATAGCGCAAAAAAATAAAAACCGCAGAGGTGATCAAATACCACCAAAAGAAAGCTCCATTTGTGGGGGAAAAAGGACGCCAATTTTGTTTGGGAGCCACGTCGCACAAGCGCGCAATTGTCTGTTAAAGCGACGCAGTGCCGAATTGTAAAAACGCCTTTGGGCATTTAGCAGCATATTGGTCCGGGGCTTAAGTGGTTAATATGCTAGTTTTTGTCCTAAAAAGTGTTTGGGGACCTGAGTCCTGCCCCAGGGGACATGTATCAATGCTTTAATTTTTTAAAACGGCCGTTTTTTCGGGAGCAGTGAATTTAATAGTGGTTAAAGTGCAACAATAAAAGTGAAATATTCCTTTAAATTTCGTACCTGGGGGGGTGTGTAAAGTAAGCATGTAAAAAAACGCATGTTTCCCGTACTTAGAACTGTCCCTGCGCAAAATGAAATTCTGAAGGAAAAAAAGTCATTTAAAAAATCACTCGCGGCTATAATGAATTGTCGGCTCCTGCCAATTCTGAGCATAGTCACTCATAAAAAAAAAAAGCGTGGGGTCCCCCCAAATTCCATTACCAGGCCCTTCAGGTCTGGTATGGATATTAAAGGGAACCCCGCCGTAAAAAAAAAAAAAAAATGACGTGGGGGTTCCCCCCAAATATCCATACTAGGCCCTTCAGATCTGGTATGGATTTTAAGGGGAACTCCCCCCCTAATGTAAAAAAAAAATGGCGTGGAGTTCCTCCAAAAATCCACACCAGACCCCTTATCCAAACACGTAACCTGGCCGGCCGCAGAAAACAGGGGGGACAGAGTGCGCCCCCCCCCTCTCCTGAACCGTACCAGGCCACATGCCTTCAACATGGGGAGGGTGCTTTGGGGTCCCCCCCAAAGCACCTTGTCCCCATGTTGATGGGGACAAGGGCCTCATCCCCACAACCCTGGCCGGTGGTTTTGGGGGTCTGTAGGCGGGGGGCTTATCGAAATCTGGAAGACCCCTTTAACAAAGGAGACCCCCAGATCCTGCCCCCCCCTGTGTGAAATGGTAATGGGGTACATTGTACCTCTACCATTTCACCAAAAAAAGTGTAAAAAAAAAAAAAAAAAACACAATAGCCGGGTTTTGACAATTCCTTTATTATTGTCTTCTTTCCGCGCTTCTTCTTCTTCCATCTTCTTCTTTTCTGCTTTCATTCGGGTTTCTTCCTCCATCTGCTTCTTCTTCCTCTGCTTCTTTCTTGGGTCTTCTCGTCCGCATCTTGCACCGGCTTCTTCCTCCATCTTCTTCTCCTTCCGTCGGCCTTCTCGTACGCATCTTGCACGGCTTCTTCTTGCCCGGACGATCCGCTTGCAATTGAAGTTCCCGCTGTGCGACGCTCCTGTGAACCCGCCCCCTCTGACGACACGGGGAAAGTCATAAGAAAGTCCCCGTGTGGTACATGTGCGTCAGAGGGGGGAACTTCAATTGGAAGCGGATTGTCCGCATCTTGCACGGCTTCTTCTTCCCCAGATGATCGGCTTGCAATTGAAGTTCCCGCTGTGTGACGCTCCTGTGACTCCGCCCCCCTCTGATGCACATGTACCCCACGAGGACTTTCTTATGACTTTCCCCGTGGCGTCAGAGGGGGCGGGGTCACAGGAGCATCACACAGCGGGAACTTCAATTGCAAGCGGATCGTCCGGGCAAGATGCGGATGAGAAGGCCGACGGAAGCAGAAGAAGATAGAGGAAGAAGCCGGTGCAAGATGCGGACGAGAAGACCCAAGAAAGAAGCAGAGGAAGAAGATGGAGGAAGAAACCCGAATAAAAGCAGAAAAGATGGAAGAAGAAGAAGCACGGAAAGAAGACATTAATAAAGGAATTGTCAAAAACTGGCTAATATCTTTTTTTACATTTTTGACACTTTTTTTTGGTGAAATGGTAGAGGTACAATGTACCCCATTACCATTTCACACAGGGGGGGCTGGGATCTGGGGGTCTTCCAGATTCCGTAAAGGCCCCCGCCCGCAGACCCCACAACCACTGGCCAGGGTTGTGGGGATGAGGCCCTTGTCCCCATCAACATGGGGACAAGGTGCTTTGGGGGGGGACCAGAGGTTGTCTTTGGGAAATAGACGTATGAGTGCTGCCAGCATTGCTGCAGTGGTTGAAGGGGTGGAGGGTCAGCCTGTCAGTGCTCAGACCATACACCGCACACTGCATCAAATTGGTCTGCATGGCTGTCGTCCCAGAAGGAAGCCTCTTCTAAAGATGATGCGTAAGAAAGCCTGCAAACAGTTTGCTGAAGACAAGCTGACTAAGGACATGGATTACAGGAACCATGTCCTGTGGTCTGATGAGACCAAGATAAACTTTTTTGGTTCAGATGGTGTCAGGCGTGTGTGGCGGCAACCAGGTGAGGAGAACAAAGACATGTGTGTCTTGCCTACAGTCAAGCATGGTGGTGGGAGTGTCATAATCTGGGGCTGCATGAGTGCTTCCGGCACTGGGGAGCTACAGATCATTGAGGGAACCATGAATGCCAACATGTACTGTGACATACTGAAGCAGAGCATGATCCCCTCCCTTTAGAGACTGGGCCGCAGGGCAGTATTCTAAAATGATAACGACCCCAAACACACCTCCAAGATGACCGCTGCCTTGCTAAAGAAGCTGAGGGTAAAGGTGATGGACTGGCCAAGCATGTCTCCAGACTTAAAACATATTGAGCATCTGTGGGGCATCCTCAGACGGAAGGTGGAGGAGCGCAAGGTCTCTAACATCCACCAGCTCTGTGATGTCGTCATGGAGGAGGGGAAGAGGACTCCATGCCCAAGAGGGTTAAGGCAGTGCTGGAAAATAATGGTGACCACACAAAATATTGAGACTTTGGACCCAATTTGGACATTTCCACTTAGGGGTGTACTCACTTTTGTTGCCAGCAGTTTAGACATTAATGGCTGTGTGTTGAGTTACTTTGAGGGGACAGGAAATTTACACTGTTATACAAGCTGTACACTCACTACACAACATTGTAGCAAAGTGTTATTTCTTCAGTGTTGTCACATGAAAAGATATAATAAAATATTTACAAAAATGTGAGGGGTGTACATACCACCAGTGGCGGCTGGTGCTCAAAATTTTTGGGGGGGCGCAAACGTAAAAAATAAATAAAAATATTGCAGCCTCACTGTGCCCATCAAATGCAGCCACTGTGGCATCAATTGTCACCACTGTGCCATGCCATCAAATGCAGTCACTGTGCCATGCCATTAAACGCAGCCGCTGTGCCATGCCATCAAACGCAGCCGCTGTGCCATGCCATCAAACGCAGCCGCTGTGCCATGCCATCAAACGCAGTCACTGTGCCATGCCATCAAACAAAGTCACTGTGACATGCCATCGAACGCAGTCACTGTGCCATGCCATCAAACAAAGTCACTGTGCCATGCCATCAAACACAGTCACTGTGCCATGCCATCAAACACAGTCACTGTGCCATGCCATCAAACACAGTCACTGTGCCATGCCATCAAACACAGTCACTGTGCCATGCCAAACGCAGTCACTGTGCCATGCCAAACGCAGTCACTGTGCCATGCCAAACGCAGTCACTGTGCCATGCCATCAAACACAGTCACTGTGCCATGCCATCAAACACAGTCACTGTGCCATGCCAAACGCAGTCACTGTGCCATGCCAAACGCAGTCACTGTGCCATGCCATCAAATGCAGTCACTGTGCCATGCCATCAAACGCAGCCACTGTGCCATCAATTGTCACCACTGTGCCATGCCATCAAACGCAGCCACGGTGCCCCTCAATTGTCGCCACTGTGCCCCTCAATTGTTGCCACTGTGCCAATTGTCATTACTATGCCCCTCAATTGTCGCCACTGTGCCAATTGTCACCACTGTGCCCTTTAATTGTCGCCACTGTGCCCATTGTCACTACTGTGCCCATTGATGCCACTGTGCCCATTGATGCCACTGTGCATGTCACTGTGCCCTTTAATTGTTGCCACTGTGCCCATTGTCACTACTGTGCCCATTGATGCCACTGTGCCCATTGATGCCACTGTGCATGTCACTGTGCCCTTTAATTGTTGCCACTGTGCCCATTGTCACTACTGTGCCCATTGATGCCACTGTGCATGTCACTGTGCCCTTTAATTGTTGCCACTGTGCCCATTGTCACTACTGTGCCCATTGATGCCACTGTGCATGTCACTGTGCCCTTTAATTGTTGCCACTGTGCCCATAGTCACTACTGTGCCCATTGTTGCCGCTGTGCCCTGTGAAATGCACTTACCTTAATCCTTCGATGTCCCTCGATGTCTTCTTCTCCTGTCTTGGTGACGCTTCAGCCAATCAGGTTACCGATAACCAGAATCGGCGAACCTGATTGACTGAGACGGCCGTCAGTCTTATCCAAGGAATGCACCCCGTACGTTCCCTGGATAAGACATCCGGGAAGAGGAGGGCTGTACACAGAAAGCCTATCAGAGCCGCTGGCTCTGATAGGCACTTCCGCACAGCCAACCAACTGCCGTTATTCAGGTGGTCAGCGCTCAATGTCCGGCCACCTTGAATAGACCAGCGGCAGCTGGCAATAATAACATACATTCATGCAATGCATGAATGTATGTTATTTTCAGTGGCGGTGCGGAGCCAGAGGGGGCGGCGCTCCAGCGCCCTCTATGGACGGACCGCCGCTGCATACCCCTGACTGCTGCTATCTATAGGCAGTGTTGTATTTTGGTATAGGGGGGTTGGGTGTTTGGCAGTAAAACCATGGTTTAGCTGCCTGTTTTTACTGTCCCCCTGGCCATCCGTGTTAAATAGCCCTTGTGGGGGAGGAGGACATTGCAATGAAATGTGTGACTCTACAAGCTATGAATCCAAGCTCCCACACGTCTGGCCATTTCTCCCAAACCTGTCTAAGTCCCTCATTAGTTGGAAATGTTGGCAAGTACGGCTTCATGGCAACCCACAAATATGTGGAAAAAAGCGGGTGAGGTCAGAACTGTGAAAAACAGGAAAGAGAGGTCACTAGATGTCGTTGGAAAAAGAAGAACACCGGCAATACGTTCTAGATTTTATGACCAAATATTCGACTGACTGCTAAAGTAAAAGTGGAAAAGCAGATTAGTAATTAGGAAGACCCAACATCGAAATATCAGACTCAGATCCAGTATATGAGGAGATCTGCAAATCCTGCAATATATTCACAGCTGACGTCCAAGTAGACACAGCAAATCTCTATTTAAAGCGGGGGTTCACCCTATCGACGGGAAAAAAAATTTTTTTTTTTCTTTTACCTTTAAATCAGGCATTGTAGCGCGAGCTACAGTATGCCTGTCCCGAATTTTTTCCCCCCATACTCACCTTGTAGTCGTCCATCGAAGATACCGGGGAATGGGCGTGCCTCTGGAGACGGAGGATGATTGACGGCCGGCTCTGGCGCGTCACGCTTCTCCGGAAATAGCCGAAATAGGCTTGGTCTTCACGACGCGTGCGCATAGCCTGTGCGCACGCGACGTGAAGAGCCGAGACCTACTCCGGCTGTCTTCGGGGAGAGTGACGTGCCAGGGCCGGCCGTCAATCATCCTCCCTCTCCATAGGCACGCCCATTCCCCGCGGGAGCCGAAATCTACGATGGACGACTACGAGGTGAGTACGGGGTTAAAAAAATCGGGACAGGCATACTGTAGCTCGCGCTACAATGCCTGTCTCGATGGTAACATCAAGTACGAGAGGGTGAACTACCGCTTTAATCCAGTTAAGTCTTCATTAGAAGATGAAAAATGTATTTGGTTCATAATTATTGAAATGTATCCTCATGTCAACCTCCTGTGATATCAAACACTTAAGTCAATATAGCATTGTCCGTGTGGTAGGGTGACCACATGTCCCGGATTGCCCGGGACAGTCCCGCATTTTGCAGGTCTGTCCCGGGTGCCTTCATGCCAGGACAATACAGTGTCCCGGAATGAAACTGACACAACCACCCCCCGGGGCCAATCTGGTGGCCCAAAAAAAGACCGCCACATCACCGCTTTACTCACTGACAGTACTTGTGCCTGGAGGAGCACAATCCCCGCCCCCTGCTTGTGATTGGAGAAATCCCGCCTCTTGTGTCCAATCACTGTGCTGTGATTCGTTACAGCACAAGCTGATTTTTGGGAAGGGGGGGTGTCCCTGAATGGTAGTTTGGAAATGTGGTCACCCTACCGTGCGGTCATTGCATACAAGAGGGGAGAGCAGAAAGAGAGGCACGGAGATTAACGGAGGTATGAGCGGAGGGCCGGCATGACGGGGTTAACGGGGCTTGGCACAGGTAGTCAAGCATAGGGGGAAGGCCAGGAGGCAGGTCTGTCAGTGGGAGTCATGCGGCGTACACACGGTCGTTTTTCGGCATGAAAAAAAACGACGTTTTTAAAAACGTCATTTAAAATGATCGTGTGTGGGCTTCACATCATTTTTCGGGTTGTAAAAAATGATCGTGTGTGGGCTAAAACGACGTTTTAAACCCGCGCATGCCCAGAAGCGAGTTATGAGACGGGAGCGCTCGTTCAGGTAAAACTACCATTCAGAGTAAGCAAATTCTTCACGCTGTAACAGACAGAAAAGCGCAAATCGTCTTTTACTAACACGGAATCAGCTAAAAGCAGCCCAAAGACGAATAGAACTTTCTCTTTAGAGTCCCGTCGTACGTGTTCTACGTCACCGCGCTTTGTTCATCATTTTTCAAAAACGATGGTGTGTGGGCAACATCGTTTTTAATGATGAAGTTGGAAAAACGTTGTTTTTTGGACATGCTGAAAAACGTCATTTTTTTTCATGCCGAAAAACGACCGTGTGTACACGGCATTAGAGTGGGGTGGTTTCGCAACTGGAGGTCTGAGAAGCGACTAGCAGGTACAGTTCTGGTTTTAGGCCTATGGGACCTTATGCTCCATTTTAGGGAATAACTGGATGTTATGTTTAAAAAGGTTATCATGTTAATTATTCAATATTTATATTTTGGTTAATAAAATGGCTGTTATGGCCATTTTACTCCAATTCGGTGTTGTGTGGTCCTTAGAGGGAGGGATGGGATTGTTGGTTCAGCAGGTAACAAGTCATTCTTAATACCATAGTCATGTTGACTTGTTCTTCAAGACATACGAAGTGTGTCTAAAAAGTTTGGTGAATAGTCCGATAACTCAACATGGGCCAGGTGCACGCACATGGCTATCCAGCGACACGTTGAGAAGCGTGGAGTACACGTGACCATCAAGGTAAGTCCGCTGCAGGCAGTCAAACGTAGTCAATGTGAGAGGTAGGGTCACCGTGCAATGGAGCAACAAGTGAACATCAAGTTTTGCTAAAAATTGGAGAAAAAACGGCGACAGAGACGCATGAAATGTTAGTGCAAGTGTATGGGACGGAAGCCGCGAGCAGAAAATGTGTTTACGGTTTAAATGCTTTTGCGACGGGAAGGAAACGATTGAGGATGAGCCACATTCGAGTCGGCTGTCGACCAGCAGAACCCCAGACATGATCAAGCAAGTGTGACAAATGCTGGCACGAGGTTGGCTCCCCAACAGTTATAGTCACTCTATGATTGATGGCGGAGGAATTGGGCATTAGCAAATGGTGCGAACCATCGTCCGTGAAGATTTGGGTAAGTGGAAGATCTGTTACCGGTTTGAGCTGACAAATGAACAGAAAGTAAAACAGATGGAAGCCTTACCATGAGTGACCAGGACACCGGCGGCTGGTGAAGTTTAAGGATGGGGGCGCCAGACCCTGCCCTTCCTTTTTGACCCCTCCCATTTCTCACAAGCCCCACCTCCTATAGAATCCACCCACTCCACCCCCTGTATTGCACTTGCTTCTACCTATAGTGTCAGGAGTATACAGCTCAGCATCACAGGACAGAGTATACAGCCCCAGAATCACAGGACAGAGTACACAGCCCCAGCATCACAGGACAGGAGTATATAGCCCCGGCATGACAGGACAGGAGTATACAGCCCCAGCATCACAGGGCAGAGTATACACACCAGCATCACAGGACAGAGTATACAGCCCCAGCATCACAGGACAGGGTATACAGCCCCAGCATCACAGGACATGGTATACAGCCCCAGCATCACAGGACATGGTATACAGCCCCAGCATCACAGGACAGAGTATACAGCCCCAGCATCACAGGACAGAGTATACAGCCCCAGCATCACAGGAGAGAGTATACAGCTCAGTATCACAGGACAGAGTATACAGCCCCAGCATCACAGGACAGAGTATACAGCCCCAGCATCACAGGAGAGAGTATACAGCCCCAGCATCACAGGACAGAGTATACAGCTCAGTATCACAGGACAAAGTATACAGCCCCAGCATCACAGGACAGAGTATACAGCCCCAGCAACACAGGACAGAGTATACAGCCCCAGCATCACAGGACAAAGTATACAGCCCCAGCATCACAGGACAAAGTATACAGCCCCAGCATCACAGGACAGAGTATACAGCCCCAGCAACACAGGACAGAGTATACAGCTCAGCATCACAGGACAGAGTATACAGCCCCAGCATCACAGGACAGAGTATACAGCTCAGCATCACAGGACAGAGTATACAGCTCAGCATCACAGATAGGGTATATAGATCAGCATTAGAGATAGGGTATATAGATCAGCATCACATATAGGGTACATAGATCAGCATTACAGATAGGGTATAGAGGACTGACAGCACTTCCCATCTCCCCCTTCCCCCACCCAAAAACCCCACCATAGGACTCCATGCACCCGGCATCCTGGGCTAGGTGCATGGATAGGGAGGCGGCGGCAGGGATAGGGGGGTGGCGCACTTGCGCCCACAATGGACAGGTCGCCACCAGGATCCATCTTTTTTATGAACCATTGTCACAGGGGATAAGACCTGTGCACACAATTTTGGTTTAGAGCGACATATCTGTTCTCAATCATCTACCATACTTCCCTGCGGGAATTCTCTTTCCCCGTCTGAAGAGCATCATGAAAAGGATGTGGCGGCAATCCAAGAATGTGACAGCGGTTCTGCGATCGATTCCTAAAGAGGCCTTTGCTGCCATTTTCCAGAAGGATGGTGATTATTTTGGGCCAATAAAGGTAATTTCTTTGTATCTGCTGCTTTGTTTGTTTTCTGATACCATTCACCAAACTTTTTAGACACACCTCGTAAAGACAACATTATTGGGACTTTTTAGGTGCATGTTACCATAACATTTATAGATTAAAATGTAATCCTATTTGAACATAAAACCAATATCATAAGAACAAGCACGGCTAAAGGAGCTGAAAAATATTCTACACCTCCTGATTGAGTTTCACATATTTTACAGTAAAGTCATCCAAACTCTTATATACATATACCTATATACATATATTTGTTGTTATCCTTTACTAAAGGGATAAGTACCGATACTTTTCAACATGTTTTATCAACCAAAGTCTACTTCTTCAGGAAAACATGCAAGGATTAGTACATTCTTCATTCTTCTCAAGACCTCCTGCTCTCTAGCTCTCTCATCACCTCCTCTCATGCTCGTCTCCAGGACTTTTCCAGAGCCTCTCCAAGGCTATGGAACTCCTTACCCCAATCTGTCCGTCTATCTCCTTCTCTATTGGCTTTTAGAGGATCCCTGAAAACCCTCCTCTTCAGAGAGAGAAGCCTATCCTACCCACATTTAACAACTGTACTTTAATTTTGTCCATCTGATCACCCCCCACATCTACTACCCTTTGTTCCACTTGACCCTCCCTTCTAGACTGTAAGCTCTAACGAGCAGGGCCCTCTGATTCCTCCTGTATTGAATTGTATTGTAACTGTACTGTCTTCCCTGATGTTGTAAAGCGCTGCGCAAACTGTTGGCGCTATATAAATCCTGTATAATAATAATAATAATAATTTATAAATATTTACCAGCCAAACATACTTGAATCAGCTCAAAACTGTTAAAAAAAACATCAAAATCCAAAAATTGTGCATTGCCACAAGGTTTGTTTTTGGGTATCATGGTCAGGGGTCAGGCTCGAAGACCAGTAAGATAGGAATACAAGCAGGTCATCCTGGCAGATAATGTGGGTTTGCCCGGGGGGCGGGGGTCTAAGCACTAACCGATGTTCACCAGAGATCCTGATGATGGAGCTGGGTTATGCTGTGTGTTAGTACCAGGTCACGGTCCTCAGAATCGCCCTACCAGGAGGTGAGCAAGCTGGGGTCCAGTATCAGATATAGCAGGTAGGTATCAAGCAGAAGTGTAGTCTGTAAACAGGTCAAAAATCAATAACGAGTAGTTGCAATTTGGGATCAAGTGGAAGCGTAGTCAATGAACAAGCCAAAGGTCGGTAACAAGCGGTAGTGAAGATATGGATGGCAGCAGGAGTGACAAGAGCAAGATATTAGCTGGACAGAACACATTAATCTGGCAAACAGAACGTGTAAATGTATGGTTTAAATGGGCAGTTCATAGAAGGAGCAAAGGGTTCAAGGTTCACCAGAAACACAAGACAAGACAAGGTTGTCTAAGGAATCAGGCAGGGAGCTATTCAGTATATCAGTTGGCTCAGTAAGAAGAGATATTGCCAGACACAGCAGAGGTTGCAGGTTCCGATCCAGGTCCTAACAGTCGGACCCTGGGGTGCCAATCAGGAGGAGCCACCCCCAGGGAACCGTACTGTCCAAGTACCCTCGAAAGCTTAGAGAGGTTTCACTTTATGAATAGAATGGCCTTAAAGTATAACTAAAGGCAACACTTTTTTTGAAGTTGTGGATAGAATAGAGAAGGATTAGAACACCTGTCAGTTTTTTTATTGAAGTCTGTGCCCCCATAAAGGAGATACCACCTATCTAGTTGTCCTGTTTACCAATATCATTGAAAGTGAAAGTAAAAGAAATTCCCAAATTTTGTTTTTTTCCCAGAAAAGTATTAGAGGGGAAATCTTCTAATGGGACATGGGCGTCCGCCCCATAGGGCAAGGGGGGTCGTTTGCCCCCCCCCCCTGAAATTGCCAGGGTGAGCCAGGAGCAGGGCCGAACTGGCCCTGGGGACAATTTAAGCGGTGACTGCAGCGCTCCCCTCCCCTCTAGTTGTCCCTTATTAAGAGTGCCTGTCCCTTTTCTGGAATCAAATCCATTTGTCTCTCATTCCGAAAGGTTCCTCTTTTGGACCTGAAATAAATATACTGTCAATATAGTGTAGTGTTTCAGTCAAGGGAAAGAGGTGCTGTGTAATGTAAAGGGGTCCAGTGATGCAGGGTGCTGTGTAATGTAAAGGGGTCCAGTGATGCAGGGTACTGTGTAATGTAAAGGGGGCCAGAGCTGTGGGGTGCTGTGTAATGTAAAGGGGACCAGTGATGCAGGGTGCTGTGTAATGTAAAGGGGACCAGTGATGCAGGGTGCTGTGTAATGTAAAAGGGGGTCCGAGCTGTGGGGTGCTGTGTAATGTAAAGGGGGCCAGTGATGCAGGGTGCTGTGTAATGTAAAGGGGGCCAGTGATGCAGGGTACTGTGTAATGTAAAGGGGGCCAGAGCTGTGGGGTGCTGTGTAATGTAAAGGGGGCCAGTGATGCAGGGTGCTGTGTAATGTAAAGGGGGTCAGAGCTGTGGGGTGCTGTGTAATGTAAAGGGGGCCAGTGATGCAGGGTGCTGTGTAATGTAAAGGGGGCCAGTGATGCAGGGTACTGTGTAATGTAAAGGGGGTCAGAGCTGTGGGGTGCTGTGTAATGTAAAGGGGGCCAGTGATGCAGGGTGCTGTGTAATGTAAAGGGGGCCAGTGATGCAGGGTACTGTGTAATGTAAAGGGGGCCAGAGCTGTGGGGTGCTGTGTAATGTAAAGGGGGCCAGTGATGCAGGGTGCTGTGTAATGTAAAGGGGGCCAGTGATGCAGGGTGCTGTGTAATGTAAAGGGGGTCAGAGCTGTGGGGTGCTGTGTAATGTAAAGGGGGCCAGTGATGCGGGGTGCTGTGTAATGTAAAGGGGGCCAGTGATGCAGGGTGTTGTGTAATGTAAAGGGGGTCAGAGCTGTGGGGTGCTGTGTAATGTAAAGGGGGCCAGTGATGCGGGGTGCTTTGTAATGTAAAGGGGGCCAGTGATGCAGGGTGCTTTGTAATGTAATGTAAAGGGGGCCAGTGATGCAGGGTGCTGTGTAATGTAAAGGGGGTCAGAGCTGTGGGGGGCTGTGTAATGTAAAGGGGGCCAGTGATGCAGGGTGCTGTGTAATGTAAAGGGGGCCAGTAATGCAGGGTGCTGTGTAATGTAAAGGGGTCCCGAGGTTTAGTTGTGGAGAGGGGGTACACAGTAGTGACAAAGAGATGTTGAAAGATGCAGGGGACACAGTGGGGTGTTTTTACATTTTAACGTGGGGGGGGGGGCTTTTAACCCCCCGCTAGCGGTCTAAGAAAGGGTAAAATGTGACTGTGTATCGCCGCTGCCAAAGCGCCCCCCTCTGAAAAAATTTCAGCGGATGCCTATGTAATGGTATACTAGTTCTGGTGACCTGGGGGACCCCAAGGAATTCCTTTTATTTGAAGGGATTTCCTCGCACTTCCTGTTTTGTATATGGGACAGGAAGTGAAGGGAAATCTCCCCAACAGTTATAACCCTACCTTACTCTATCCATAATGAGTTAAGCTTATGATGTAGGGCAGGGGTGTCAAACTCAATTTCATTGTGGGCCGTATTAGCATTATGATTTCCCTCAAAAGAGCCGGTTGTATCTGTAAGATTAGATGTCCAGCGCATCCCCTCCCCTTCACCCCACCATCAGAAGTTGAGTCCCTTACTCTCCCTTACATCACAGTGCACCCCCCCTTTCCTTATGATGATGCTGGGAAGAAGCTGGATGCATTGCTTGAAAGCAGAAAGTAGGGGTCTGGAGGAGGACCAGAGGAGGGCTGGAGCTCTCCTGCAGTTGCAGGAGAGGTGCGAGGGCCACATGACATGGCCTGGAGGGCCGGACTCGGCCTGCAGGCCTTGTGTTTGACACCTGTGATGTATGATATACAGTGATGAAAATAAGTATTTGAACACCCTGCTATTTTGCAAGTTCTCCCACTTGGAAATCATGGAGGGGTCTGAAATTGTTATCGTAGGTGCATGTCCACTGTGAGAGACATAATAAAAAAAAAAATCCAGAAATCACAATGTATGATTTTTTTAACTATTTATTTGTATGATACAGCTGCAAATAAGTATTTGAACACCTGAGAAAATCAATGTTAATATTTGGTACAGTAGCCTTTGTTTGCAATTACAGAGGTCAAACGTTTCTTGTAGTTTTTCACCAGGTTTGCACACACTGGAGGAGGGATTTTGGCCCACTCCTCCACACAGATCTTCTCTACATCAGTCAGGTTTCTGGGCTGTCGCTGAGAAACACGGAGTTTGAGCTCCCTCCAAAGATTCTCTATTGGGTTTAGGTCTGGAGACTGGCTAGGCCACGCCAGAACCTTGATATGCTTCTTACAGAGCCACTCCTTGGTTATCCTGGCTGTGTGCTTCGGGTCATTGTCATGTTGGAAGACCCAGCCTTGACCCATCTTCAAAGCTCTAACTGAGGGAAGGAGGTTGTTGCCCAAAATCTCACAATACATGGCCCCGGTCATCCTCTCCTTAATACAGTGCAGTCACCCTGTCCCATGTGCAGAAAAACACCCCCAAAGCATGATGCTACCACCCCCATGCTTCACAGTAGGGATGGTGTTCTTGGGATGGTACTCATCATTCTTCTTCCTCCAAACACGGTTAGTGGAATTATGACCAAAAAGTTATATTTTGGTCTCATCTGACCACATGACTTTCTCCCATGACTCCTCTGGATCATCCAAATGGTCATTGGCAAACTTAAGACGGGCCTTGACATGTGCTGGTTTAAGCAGGGGAACCTTCCGTGCCATGCATGATTTCAAACCATGACGTCTTAGTGTATTACCAACAGTAACCTTGGAAACGGTGGTCCCAGCTCTTTTCAGGTCATTGACCAGCTCCTCCCGTGTAGTCCTGGGCTGATTTCTCACCTTTCTTAGGATCATTGAGACCCCACGAGGTGAGATTTTGCATGGAGCCCCAGTCCGAGGGAGATTGACAGTCATGTTTAGCTTCCATTTTCTAATGATTGCTCCAACAGTGGACCTTTTTTCCCCAAGCTGCTTGGCAATTTCCCTGTAGCCCTTTCCAGCCTTGTGGAGGTGTACAATTTTGTCTCTAGTGTCTTTGGACAGCTCTTTGGTCTTGGTCATGTTAGTAGTTGGATTCTTACTGATTGTATGGGGTGGACAGGTGTCTTTATGCAGCTAATGACCTCAAACAGGTGCATCTAATTTAGGATAATAAATGGAGTGGAGGTGGACATTTTAAAGGCAGACTAACAGGTCTTTGAGGGTCAGAATTCTAGCTGATAGACAGGTGTTCAAATACTTATTTGCAGCTGTATCATACAAATAAATAGTTAAAAAATCATAAATTGTGATTTCTGGAATTTTTTTTTTTGATTATGTCTCTCACAGTGGACATGCACCTACGATGACAATTTCAGACCCCTCCATGATTTCCAAGTGGGAGAACTTGCAAAATAGCAGGGTGTTCAAATACTTATTTTCCTCACTGTATCTGAGTGTCACAGAGCTAGACCCAAATGAACAATCCAAAGGACTTGTTGCTGGCATCTCCATATGAATTATTGTCTGTGCACATTCAATCACACCCCCTCTGTCAGGCCATTCCTCCCCCAAAAATCGACAACCTCCTCCAGCTTCCCCCCCTATGGCCATCACAGGCCTAAATCATGTACTAATTGTTCTTCACTGTCTAATCACTATAGTGAAAGGTCCAGGACCTGGCTGTGATGTGTGGAAGATCAACGTTATATTTGCCAGCACACCACAGATCATCAATGTTATTCCAATAACGGAAAGAAAGGTGCGCTGGGGTGTCTGGATCACATGACTGGCAGGACTAAGCTACAGGTCGTTTGGCAGGCAAGACAATATACAGTATCTCACAAAAGTAAGTACACCCCTCACATTTTTGTGAATATTTTATTCTATCTTTTCATGTGACAACACTGAAGAAATAACACTTTGCTAATAATGTAAAGTAGTGAGTGTACAGCTTGTATAATGGTGTAAATGTGCTGTCCCCCTCAAAATAACTCAACACACAGCCATTAATGTCTAAACCCCTGCAAACAAAAGTGAGTACACCCCTAAGAGAAAATCTTCAAATTGGGTCCAATTAGCCATTTCCCCTCCCCGATGTCATGTGACTCGTTAGTGTTACAAGGTCTCAGATGTGAATGGGGAGCAGGTGTGTTATATTTGGTGTTATCGCTCTCACTCTCTCATACTGGTCACCGTAAGTTCAACAAGGCACCTCATGGCAAAGAACTCTCTGAGGATCTGAAAAAAAGATTTGTTGCTTGGTCTAGGCCGGGGATATGCAATTAGCGGACCTCCAGCTGTTGCAGAACTACAAGTCCCATAAGGCATAGCAAGACTGACAGCCACAAGCATGACACCCAGAGGCAGAGGCATGATGGGACTTTTAGTTTTGCAACAGCTGAAGGTCCGCTAATTGCATATCCCTGGTCTAGGCTATAAGAAGATTGCCAAGACCCTGAAACTGAGCTGCAGCACGTGGCCAAGACCATACAGCTGTTTGACAGGACAGGTTCCACTCAGAACAGGCCTCGCCATGGATGACCAAAGAAGTTGAGTGCACGTGCTCAGCGTCATATCCAGAGGTTGTCTTTGGGAAATAGACGTATGAGTGCTGCCAGCATTGCTGCAGAGATTGAAGGGGTGAGGGGTCAGCCTGTCAGTGCTCAGACCATACGCTGCACACTGCATCAAATCAGTATGCGAGGATGTCATCCCAGAAGGAAGCCTCTTCTAAAGATGATGCGCAAGAAAGCCCACAAACAGTTTGCTGAAGACAAGCAGACTAAGGACATGGATTACTGGAACCATGTCCTGTGGTGTGATGAGACCAAGATAAACTTATTTGGTTCAGATGGTGTCAAGCGTGTGTGGCGGCAACCAGGTGAGGAGTACAAAGACAAGTGTGGTGGGGGAGTGTCATGGTCTGGGGCTGCATGAGTGCTGCCGACACTGGGGAGCTACAGTTCATTGAGGGAACCATGAATGCCAACATGTACTGTGACATACTGAGGCAGAGCATGATCCCCTCCATTCAGAGACTGGATAACGACCCCAAACACACCTCCTAAAGAAGCTGAGGGTAAAGGTGATGGACTGGCCAAGCATGTCTCCAGACCTAAACCCTATTGAGCATCTGTGGGACTCCTCAAACGGAAGGTGGAGAAGCGCTAGGTCTCTAACATCCACCAGCTCCGTGATGTCATAATGGAGGAGTGGAAGAGGACTCCAGTGGCAACCTGTGAAGCTCTGGTGAACTCCATGCCCAAGAGGGTTAAGGCAGTGCTGGAAAATAATGGTAGTCACACAAAATATTGACAATTTGGGCCCAATTTGGACATTTTCACTTAAGGGGTGTACTCACTTTTGTTGCCAGCGGTTTGGACATTAATGGCTGTGTGTTGAGTTATTTTGAGGGGACAGCACATTTACACTGTTATACAAGCTGTACACTCACTACACAACATTGTAGCAAAGTGTCATTTCTTCAGTGTTGTCACATGAAAAGATAGAAGAAAATATTTACAAAAATGTGAGGGGTGTACTTACTTTTGTGAGATACTGTACACATCTGAATTTCACCTGTTTGTTCAGAAGTGATTGTAGTTCAGTTTTTAGAGCCGCCAATTACTCAGTAGACCCTTGAAGAAGTGTAAAGAAACACAGGGGCAGCACCCTCAGCAGGGGAGACTCCTAAAAAATCCGGAGTGGAGTCTCCCAAGCTCAAAGAATCCACATCCATTATGATAAATGTCCAAAAGGAAAGGTTAAAAAACGGCTTACGCGTTTTGGCACCACAAAGCCTAAGGCCCCGTACACACGAGAGGATCGATCCGCTGGAATTGATCCGCGGAACGGCTCCAGCGGATAGATCCCCTGGTGTGTACGATCCAGCGGATCTGTTTCCGCAGATTTTTGTCCCCGGGGATGGATTTCCAGCGGATCAAAATTTCTTTACATGCTAAGAAATCTATCCGCTGGAATCCAGTCCAACGGATTGATCCGCTGGTCCTGTACAGACTCACCGGATCAATCCGTCCGAATCCATCCCCCGCATGCGTCCGTAATGATTCGACGCATGCGTGGATTTCCTTATATGACAGCGTCGCGCACGTCGCCGCGTCATCATCGCGGCGCCGGCACGACACGTCACCGCGGACGGAATTCGGCTGGGATTTTGATCTCATGGTTAGTACAACAATGAGATCAAAATCCCCTAGAAGATTTATCAGTGGAAACGGTTCCCCGGACAGTTTCAGCGGATAAATCCTCTCGTGTGTACCCGGCCTAAGGGATATGCTTCTTTGCAGGGAAACAATATCCAGCATATCCCCAATGACAGGACAGAGCTCTGCATTGTTTACATATGCAGAGCTCCCGTCCAGTGCGTCTCCTCGGCGAGCAGCAGGTACCAGCAGACATCCATTGGCCGGCACCTGCTGATCGGCTTCTGCTTTGACTAATCACAGCAGAAGACTGAAGGGAAGGACTGGATTTATTCTATAAAAAAGGTTCACAGCGTTATCATTAGGTACAATGGAAAACAACATGTCGGCCACAAGGGCCCAAGGCCTTAAAGCGGGGGTTCACCCTAAAAATGACTTTCTAACATTACATCCAGCTCACTCTCTACATTCACTTCACAGTATGCCGTTTGTTTTTTTGTTTTTGCTGTACATACCTCGTACAGCTATTTTCTTCCCCGGCTTCCGGGTCGGGACTCCCGCGGGAGTGGGCTTTCCTATCCAGCAGGTGATTGACGTGATGAAAAAAACGACCTCCCCCCGTCGCATAAGGAGCGTCACGAGTTGCCGAAAGAAGCCGAACGTCGGAGCGCAGGCGCCGTATAGCGCCGACTCGCCGTTCGGCTTCTTTCGGGTATTGCGGGCTCCGGCGCTGTGATTGGCCGGAGCCACGATGATGCCGCTCAAGTGAGTCATGCTGCACCTTCTCAGTGGCCGGGCAAGTCCCAGAGGATTGCAGGGAAGGAGGGGAGAGGAGGAGTCGCCTAGGCGGAAGTGGCAGCTGAGTACTGCAAAACTAGGTACCCCCCCAAAAAAAATTACATGCCATGTAAGGGGGGCGAGGTGCTTATTGGCAAAGGTATATCATTCCAAAACACCTATCTACCACCAGCATGCCAGGATCATGCGATGTGCCTAACCTTCATACAGATAAATATTACTTTATAGTAAATCCACCAGTCGAAACAAAATGGCTAATAAGTACGCACACCAGAACAACAATGGATGACAAAATATCAGTGGTACCAAAAACCTTCAGATCAGGAATGCGCTGATAACGTTTTTTTTTGTTTTTTTATTGGCGAATACGAGGACCGAAACTTGTGCTCAAGTAATCGCCAATACCGAGTACTGATACCTTTTGTGGTGCGATTTGAGCCCATACAAAATGAATGGGCTCAAATCTCACTACAAAGCATTGCATGCGATTTGAACAGAAATGCGGTGCGATGCAGTTTCCCACACCGGTCTTGTGTGAACACAGGTTGAAGTCACTATGCCAAGTCTGGCTTCACACAGGAGCGGTGGGGGAAATACCAAGACATTTGGACAGGAATCGCACCTCATTTCTGTTCAAAACGCATGCAATTCTTTGCAGTGCAATTTGAGCCCATTCACTTTGTATCGGCTCCAATCGCATTGCAAAGGTATCGGTTTTAAGGTATCGGAGCACTTGCAAGAGTACTCGTGCAAATGTTTAGTATCGGCACCAATACAGTGAGGCCCGGAGTGACAGGACAGCAAAGAAGATAATGTAGGGCCGGGCATGACTGGGGTGGTAGGATGGGCAACTAGGAGTTAATGGGGGAGGGAGGCGCTTTAGGGGAGTGGCCGTAGGTCAATGTAAGGAGAGAGGAGGAACCCTATATATAGGGGGCGCACGTGGCCGCATTGCGGGAAGGAGGACGCACAGGGAGGCAGGTTTTCCCACCCACCCTCCCCATTTTGTTGTGTGTTTGTGCATTTGTTTTCTTTTCTTTCAGGTTTGGTGAGAAGGGTTGTCATGACAGCTGTGGCAGTGTCCTTGGTCTTTGATGGTGACAGTTAACAGATGGAATGGAAATGGTGGGGGGGCTCATCGGTGGGATGGGCCCCTTCCGGGGTTATTGCAGTGGAACGGTGTCCGCTGGAATACGGTTATGGTGCACTGCGGGGTAAAAAGGGGTGTCTCCGAGCTGGAGTCGGCTGGAGGCCGGGTATGGTAATGGTACCACAGTGTGGTGGTGGAAAGAAAGGTTAATGTGGGGGTTGCTGTCAAAGACCAATTAGACAGGTGTTAATAAAGTTGTTTGGTTAAAATTGTTAATGAATAAAGTTTTGGTTATTTAAATTTATTTAAATATTTAATGTGTGTTTTTTAAATAAAAACGGCTGTTGTGGCCATTTTTACTCCAACTTCTGTGTCTCTCTCGTTAATGGGTAAAATGGAAGGGGGTTAAATAATGTGGGGGGTAAAAGAGATAAGGGAAGGTTGGGCTATCTTAGCTACACTAGTCATGGTATTGGTATCGGTGCAACCCTACTTTAGATGAGGTGGGATATGCTGGAAGACGCATACGCAGGCCACACTTCCTGTATACCAGTATGTAATAAACTTTATTTGTCCATGTGGTGTGTACACCTCACCGGGCCGCCACACTCCCCACCTGTGGTAAGATGAGGAGTCTCTAGCGGAGTGTACATTACAGTCTGTGGGCCAGATTCACAAAGAGATACGACGGTGTATCTACAGATACACCATCGTATCTCTGACGTAAACTGGTCCTATCTTTGCCTCTGATTCATAGAATCAGATACGCATAGATAGGGCTAAGATCTGACAGGTGTAACTGTGTTACACTGTCGGATCTTTTTTTCAATTTAAAAATGGCGCCGGGGGCGTTCCCGCTGATTTACGATAAATAATATGTAAATCAGCGAGATACGCAAATTCACGAACGTACGCGGACCCGACGCAGTCTTCTTACGACGTTTCCGTAGCGGCGTACCCGTCGTATACTTACCCCTGCTTTCATCAGGCGCAGCCAATGTTAAGTATAGCCGACGTTCCCGCGTCAAATTTAAATTTTTTAACGTCGTTTGCGTAAGTCCTTCTAGAATACGGATGGACGTTGTTTAAGTAAGTGTCGAAACCACTGACATCCTAGCGACGTCACTGGGAGCAATGCACGCCGGGAAATTCCCCGGACGGCGCATGCGCATTTAAATCGGCGCGGGAACGCGCCTGATTTAAATAGTACACTCCCCTAGCCGCGGAATTTGAATTCCGCCGGGGGATTTAGGATCCGCCGTCGCAAGTTTGGAGGTAAGTGGTTTGTGAATTAGCCACTTGCCTCCTAAACTTGCGGGAGCGGATCTTAATTCACGTAGAACGAGCGGATCTATAGATCCGCTGCGCTACGTGAATCTGGCCCTGTACACTTTTTTCGCAATGTAATAAAGGGTTAGTTCACCTTTACCAAAAAGCTACCTATGCAGATAAGGGGTGTTTGTAGACAAAAAAAAAAAAACCTGTGCAGCTCTGACTAAAGTTAAATAATACCCTTGCTATAGATGTAGGCATTTATATACCTCGTAAACCATGCGTGTGTACGTGGCTTAAGGGACGGTTATAACTCCTGTCAGTTTATTTTTTGCCATTTGTGTCTCATTTGGGGAGCTTTTAATTCACTTCCTGTGTCAAACAGGAAGTGAGAGGAAATCCCTTCAAATTAAGGGAATCCCCTGGGGACCCCCCAGGTTACCAGAACTTGTGTCTCCGTTGGAGGATTACTCTTCTGGGGGACAACCCAAAATTATGGATTTTCTTTTTACTTTCACTTTCAACGATAATGGTAAACAGGGAGGATGAAGCTCCCTAACGCCCCAAAAAAGTTCCTTTTCCATTTTGGCCGACAAGCTTCACGCAATGATCATTTGGCACGATTCATGCGTGAATACGCATCGTGTTTTATGTGCCATTGAAAATAACGCCACCTGAACCTGCCTTTTGTAGTGCGCTTTGAGATCGCGGGCACGATCCCAAAAGGCCTAGGTGTGAATGGAGACTTATGCCACGAACACACAATCAGGCTTTTGCCCGGCCAAAAGCACCTCGGAATTCCGACGGAATTCCATCGGAGTAAAATAGAACATGTTCTATATTTAAACTCCAATGAAATTCATCGGAATTTCCAATGGAATTTCTCCGACGGGGCATACACACGGTCGGAATTTCCGATGGAAAAAGTCTGTCTGACTTTTTCCATCGGAAAATCCGATCGTGTGTACGGGGCTTTAGTTTTACTTAAATGGGTTGTAAAGGTAAATGTTTTTTCACCTTAATGCATCCTATGCATTAAGGTGAAAAAACATCCAACGGTACCGACCCCCCCGAACCCCCGTTTTACTTACCTCACCCCTCGAAAGTCCCGCACGCGTCCTCGTAATCCTCTTCGGTTCCCATCCTGGCCCTTGATTGGCTAGGCTGGACGGATTGATAGCAGCGCAGCCATTGGCTGGCGCTGCTGTCAATCACATCCGATGACACGGCATGCCGGGGGCGGGGCCGAGTGATACAGTCGGCGGTTATGCCCGCTGCTGTATCACGGAAGCGCGCCCACAAAAGCTTTCCACCATGCGAGCTTGCATGAAGGTGGAAAGCTTTTGCGAGGAAGAGCCGAGACAGCCGCCGAGGGACCCCAGAAGACAGAATTCGGGGCCACTCTGTGCAAAACGAGCCTTTCAAGTCTTACTCTTTGGGCTCCGGCTACTACCGGGTGGGGAGCGGAGGAAGATCACTCCGCCAGGGAAGGCAAGGAGATAGGCAGGCGGGCGGCTGGCCGGGACTTGAGCCAAGGCAGAAGAACATGCGAGTGGAGCTGGATGGGCATGCACCCGAAACTGAAGAAATATTCCCTCCACTCCGACCAGCATATGATGATCAGAAAGGGGTACAGATAACGGGGAAAAAATACTCCCTCCTAAGCTAGTAGGAGTGGTGGAGTGGAGGGGTGTAATTCAGATGTTTTTTTATTAATTCTGCAGTGATGGTTTTTGAAATTGCTCCAGCCCCTGTTCAAATCCAATCCGGGGACAAGACCCGGGGACAGACTTGGCCCGGTGACAGTGTCCTCAATCTGGGGACTGTCCCCGGAAACCGGGGATGTCTGGTCACCCTATGGTGTGTGGCCTATGTTTGCACTGTGGCCCACCGATTGTGGATGGAGCGAGCCCCAGAATCAGCTTTGCACCCATAAATTGTTCACACAGCCGAGGCAGAGTTAAGGGGATGCAACCAAAACCTGAAAAGGCTATGCTGAAACTTTTAGTTCCTCAGGTGCTGCTATAGGCTGGCTATGTTGTGTACAAAGAAACTAATGTCGGTATATGTGGTGTGTGGCCTACATTGTATTGTGTCCTACAGAATCCTAACAGGCAGGGCCGGCCCTATGATGGGACCGGGTGGTACCATGGGTACCAGGCAGCACTTTTAGGGGGGCGGCATACTGACGCCCGCCAGCCAGCCTGTTCCGCCTGCTCCGCTGCATGTGAGGAGCGCTGCGCCGGGCTGCCTGTGAGGACACTCGCAGAGGGGGGGGGGGGAAGCAGTCAGCGAGTGAGCGGGCAGGCGCCACTGCCTGTGAGGAGCCCGGCGCCGCTGCTGTTAGTGGTGACAGGAGCGGGCGGGCAGAACATTTCTATATACATGTATAGAGCCATGACACGTCCTGTTACACTCCTATACACATGTATAGAGCCCTGACAGGTCCTTTTATACATGTATAGAGCCATGACAGGTCCTCTTTATACTGCTTTATACATGTATAGAGCCATGACAGGTCCTCTTTATACATGTATAGAGCCATGACAGGTCCTCTTTATACATGTATAGAGCCATGACAGGTCCTCTTTATACTGCTTTATACATGTATAGAGCCATGACAGGTCCTCTTTATACATGTATAGAGCCATGACAGGTCCTCTTTATACATGTATAGAGCTATGACAGGTCCTCTTTATACTCCTTTATACATGTATAGAGCCATGACAGGTCCTCTTTATACTCCTATACATGTATAGAGCCATGACGGGTCCCCTTTAGTTATCATGATATAAAATAATGAATGTGGGGGCCTTTTGGTGTGCGTGATTTATTTTTTTCGGGGGGGGGGGGGGGGTCAGCATTTAATTCTTGGTCCTAGGCAGCACAATGTCTTGGGCCGGTGATCTGCCGTGCTGGTTCCAGGTATCATGGAAGTTCCAGCGCATGCGCGAACTGATGCGCTGAGATGGTTCCAGCTATCGGGAAAGTTCCTTCAAGCACTGCGCAGGTGCAAACTTGCTGACGGAAATCCCCGAACGGCAGCCGGCATCTAGGGCGACGTGGATTTTGAGGTAAGTGGCCAGTCGGCCTCACGTCCTCGCTGCGCTCGGACGGCTCGCTCCGCTCGCTCGGCCTCCTGGCTCTTTTTTTAACATCCTCCAATCCACGGGGATGTTAAAGAATGAGCCTGGATGCCGGGCGAGGTTCAGAGATTTCCGTCGGGAAGTTTGCGCCTGCGCAGTCAGTGAAGGAACTTCCCCCATAGGGGAACATTGAGGACAAGTCACCGGCACTGCTGACAGGTCAATCCCTGAGCAAACTTTGCACCTCTAACTTGTTCCCACTGCCGTGGCAGCCTTTAGGCGATGCAACCAAAACTTGAAAAGGCTATGCTGGAACTTTTAGTTCCTCGCTACTGCTACAGGCTGGCTATGTTATGTACAGAGAAACCATAAATGTCGGTATACTTGGTATGCGGCCCACATTGTATTGTGTCCTACAGATTCTGAATTGGAGTAGATTTGAGCCTCGAGCTCGTTTACACCGCCTTTGCGTGCTTACGGTGCAACCAAAACCTAAAAAAAAAAGACGATGCTGGAACTTTTAGTTCCTCTTGTGCTTTTAAAGGCCAGCTATGTACAGAGATTTAGCTCTGTTTAAACTACAGAACGGAATCATGACCCACTCCTTGTGTCCCTGACAAAACCACAAGGCATTACCAGTAAGTAAAGTATATGTATATGCTTAAGTCTGACATGCAAGGAACTACAATTCCCAGCATGCCAGTGCTGGCTTTCTTGTACTGTACAGCTCTTTCCAAAAAACGCTATAACAGCCGCATCAGTAAAGAGACCGGTCAAGAGAAAATGGCTGCCAAAGAAAGCATGCCAAAGCCACGAGGTGCCAACAGTCGTCCAAATGCCAGAATTCTTCAGCCCTGGCAGCCTGCGGCCTACACTGGCCAAGGAACTACAAGTTCCAAGATGTCTGCCAACACAAACTGGGACTTGTAGTTCTTCGACTGCTGCTGCAGATCGGTCGGTGTTCCTAAAGATTTTTTTTTTTTAGCTTTTATCACGCCACATTCTCAGACTTGACCCGATGCCAGCTTGCCTCCTGCAAGACGATGATTCCTACCAATGCACAATCCTTTTTCTTTCCAGCTCTCTAGGCCAGCCATGTGCTTCCCAAGGCTGAAAATAGATGCAGCCAGGCCTTGCGCTTTTTCAGACGGAATGTCACCCCCCCCCCCCCCCAGACTATCGAAAAAGAAACGATTCAATGCCAGCCATGCCACCTCATCTGTGCCCACTCTTCGTCCAAGTAATAAAAGACGCCTTTGAATTCTGTAGGCAAACAACTGGCAACAAAATGTGTCTTTTTCTGAGTTTTGATAGATCAGGATCATATTAAAGTATATTTTATATGACACGATGCATTGAAAACCCTTGCAGCCCTGGAATGGTCGTACGACCACGACTCGATTACAGGCCTGAATATGGGCCAAATCCAAATTCCTGGTAAAATAACTTAAATATAAACACAGATATAAGATTTTAGAACATGGTAAAGCATTTTTTGTTTATCGCGTCACATTATAAGGTGAACCGGTGGATGAAGCGTACAGCACAAGTACAGCACAAAGTACCAAGCTCGATTTTTCATTGCCATGTGCTTTGGCAATAACGTTTGCAGCCTAGACACCCTAATAACCCCCAAACTCCTCCAAAACCCTACGATATCCAACCGAAATCATACCTTCCCCGTGTAAACAAACATGCTGCTTCTTTTTGTTTCATTATCGATCATCACTGATCTGTCGACAGTGAAAGGCACACAAAAATGGCAGCCTCGAGGGGGATGTTGAAAGAGGCACGTTCTCTGCAAGGGTTAAAAATAAACACAAATCCATATAAAAATAACAAACGTAAACTAGGCCACGACTTAGAGGGGAGGGTGAGCACACATGCCTCAGAATCTTGCTATAAAAACCCTACAAAAAGCAGATTTTACGGTAACAGAGCGACCGAGTTTTTGACTTTTGCGTCGAAACGCAACGCGGATCGCGTCTGCAAAAAGAACGATTTATGCGGTTCCTAGTGCAATCACTACCTAGAAAGTCAGCGATTTTGATTAAAGAAGAAATAAGCTTAAAAGATCGATACTTACGAGTCGGGGCGCTCTTCGTTCCGGTGGGTCGTACAGCATCGTATAATCCATGGGGGGGGGGGGAGTAAACCGAAATAATAAGTCCCCAGATGAGAAGGTTTGCCCAGCAGCTTCCATGTGCTCAAAGTAGCACGCGCTCTGCTCAGTTGAACAATCTACTGTCGGTCAGGACTGACGTCACATGCACACAGACAGGCAAACACACACACCCCCCTGACTGCCTACAGCCATACACCGCTCACTAGGAAGACAAGCTCTGGTGATGCTGCAGCACAAACATTACAGAGCCTAGCACTGGCTGATGGGGAGGGTGGCTGGTTTTGGGAAGCACAAGGTTTGTGCACAGCTGCAGATGGATTTTTTTTTTTAAGGAAGACGTTAGATCCTTTAAGACTTTTCGGAGGAGTTCGAAGACGAAAGAGCCTTGAAGGACTCCAGCTATGGACCTTACAGAGAGTATATTGAGAGACATTTATTTACTTTACAGACCAAAGTTCTCAATTTTTCGACAGTTCTGCAACCCATGCGCAAAGTCATCGTAGTTGTTATTGTAACAAAAAAGTTGCTGTATGTGATCATTTTGTTTTTATTTTGCAACAGTTGACGATTGACAAACTTTCAAGAGATCTGCTCTACCGTTAACTTAGCTTCGATGGGCTTGGATCCTAGGTTCCGAAATTCTGAAAGTTCTGAAGCTCATGTGCTAGGTCAACGTAGTTGTATTTGTGCAATTGTTTAACAAAAAAGTTGCAAATTTGGGAGCTGCGGTGGCTCAACGCGATTGGCACTGCGCTGACAAGCCATTCACCTCTGCAGCTAGGGGTTCGGATCCCGGTCTCGGCTACATGTGAATTGAGTTTGGTGGTCTCAGCCCGTCTCCCGGTGGGTGTGCTATGCGAGGTAAGCCTGCGCTTAGTACGCCCACCCCCCTCCCACAAAAACCACCACACTTACACGCACTTGAAATTGGGTTAACATGCACGCACTTTGACCACGCCGTCTCTAAAAAGAGAGGCGAAGGACTAACGGGGCTGGTTGAGCGGGCTAGATCCTCTCACTCCCTTATAGGGAGTCCCTCTGCCCCGTTGGGCTTCAAAGCGGAGCAGGTAGGGTGGGCTGTATGGGAGGACCCCCTCACGCACCCGCCATTGCCACCCGGGGCATGAAGAAAGGTGGCAGATTGCCTCTGGGGGAGGCCTCAGGCCTGCCTACTCCCAACTCCTGCAGTCCGGCTCCTCTCTCGAGTACACGCACAAAATACACTTTAAAAAAAAAAAAAAAGTTGCAAATAAAGATAAAGTATCACATACAGCAACTTTTTTGTTACAAGTGCACAAATACAACTACGATGACCTTTTGCAAGAGTTGCAGTACTGTGAAGCCTCGTACACACGACCGAGGAACTCGACGGGCGAAACACATCGTCGAGTTCCTTGTTAGGCTGTCGAGGAACTCGACAAGGCAAGTTTCTCCATTCCTGTTGAGGAAATAGAGAACTTGCTCTCTTTTTGGCTCGTCGAGTTTCTCGACAGTTTCCTAGACGAAAATGTACACACGACCGGTTTCCTCGGCAAAAAAATATCTCCTAGCAAGTTTTATGCTGGTTTTTGCCGAGAAACTCGGTCGTGTGTACGAGGCTTCAGAATTGTAGCTTTTGGATCCAAACTTGTCTGAGCTCATCACAAGTGAATGGTAGAGTAGATGTCTTGCGTAGATCTCTTCAAAGCTTGTCAATCATCAACTGTTGCAAATAAAAATGAAGTATCACATACAGAAACTTTTTTGTTACAAGTGCCCAAATACAACTACGGTGATCTTTTGCATTAGGTGCAGAACTGTCAGAATCAGAACTTTGGATTCAAACCTGTCTGAGCTCATCACTAGTCAATGGTAAAGTAGATGTCTTGAAAGCTTGTCAATTTTAACTGTTGCAAATAAAAAATAAAGTACAGTATTAAATACAGCAACAGTTGATGCTTGACAAGCTTTCGAGAGATCTACTCTACCATCAATTAGTGATAACCTCAGACAGGTTTGGACCCAAGGTTCTAATATTCCCATAATTCTCAAACTCTTCAATAAGGACACCATAATTGTATTAGTGCACTGCAGTGTGATACTGGGGGCTAGATTCAGAAAGAATTTATGCCGGCGTATCTACTGATACGCCGCGTAAATTCAAATCTGCGCCGGCGTATCTTCTTTCTGTATTCAGAAAGCAAGATACGCCAAAATTTGCCTAAGATCCGACTGGCGTAAGTCTCTTACGCCGTCGTATCTTAGTTACATATTTACGCTGGCCGCTAGGTGGCGCTTCCGTTGATTTACGCGAGGAATATGCTAATTAGGTAGATACGCCGATTCACAAACGTACGTACGTACGCCCGGCGCATTTTTTTACGACGTTTACATTAGGCTTTTTCTGCCGTAAGGTTACTCCTGCTATATGAGGTGTACGCAATGTTAAGTATGGACGTCGTTCCCGCGTCGAATTTTTAAAAATGTACGTCGTTTGCGTAAGTCGTTCGCGAATATGGCTTTGCGTTCACGTCTAAAGCATTGACGATTTGCGGCGTAATTGCGAGCATTCGCACTGGGATTCTTTCATGCGCCGTTCGTTAGAGACGTCATTCACGTGGGGTCATGTTTTATTTACATAAAACACGCCCGCCTCTTCTCAATTTGAATTCGGCGCGCTTACGCCGGCTGATTTACGCTACACCGCCGCAACTTACAGAGCAAGTGCTTTGTGAATACTGCACTTGCCCGTCTAAGTTGCGGAGGCGTAGCGTAAATAGGATACGCTACGCCGGAAGAAAGATGCACGCTCCTACGTGAATCTAGCTCTTTGTTTTCATTTGCAACAGTTGATGATTGACAAGCTTTCAAGAGACTTTCTTTACCATTGACTAGTGAGGAGCTCAAATGGGTTTGGATCCAGGGTTCTAAAATTCCGACAGTTCTGCAACTCCTGCGCAAGGTCGCCGTAGTTGTATTAGTGGACTTGTAAAAAGTTGAAAATTAAATACAGAGTATCATATACAGCAACATTTTTATTACAAGTGCACAAATACAACTACGATGACCTTGTGCAAAAGAGTTACAGTACTGTCAGAATTGGAGCTTTTGGATCCAAACATGTCTGAGCTCATCACAAGTAAATGGTAGAGTAGATGTCTTGAGTAGATCTCTTGAAGGCTTGTCAATCATCAACTGTTGCAAATAAAAATGAAGTATCACATACAGCAACTTTTTGTTACAATTGCACTAATACAACTACGGCGATATTGCGTATGGGTTGCAGAACTGTTGGAATCAGAGCTTTGGATCCAAACCTGTCAGAGCTCATGACTAGTCAACGGTGGAGTAGATGTCTTGAAAGCTTCACAATTTTAACTGTTGCAAATAAAAAATAAAGTATCACATTCAGCAACAGTTGATAGATTGACATGCTTTCAAGAGATCTACGCTACTAGACTGAATGGTGGTGAGCTCAGATGGATCCAAAGTTCTGAAATTCCGAAAGTCCTGCAACCCATGAACAAGATCATCGTAGTTGTATTGGTGCACTTGTAACAATAGAAAGGCTGTATGTGATACTTTGTTTTCATTAGCCACAGTTGTCAATTGACAAGCCTTTAACCACTTAAGCCCCGGACCATATTGCTGGTCAAAGACCAGAGCACTTTTTGCGATTCGGCACTGCGTCGCTTTAACTGACAATTGCGCGGTCGTGCGACGTGGCTCCCAAACAAAATTGGCGTCCTTTTTTCCCCACAAATAGAGCTTTCTTTTGGTGGTATTTGATCACGGAAATTAATATTTTTTACTTTTTGCTGTAATAAATATCCCCCAAAAATATATAAAAAAACTATTTTTTCCTCAGTTTAGGCCGATACGTATTCTTCTACATATTTTTCATTAAAAAAAACGCAATAAGCGTCTATTGATTGGTTTGCGCAAAAGTTATACCGTCTACAAAATAGGGGATAGTTTTATGGCATTTGTATTAATATTTTTTTTTTACTAGTAATTGGCAGCGATCAGCGATTTTTTTTCGGGACTGCGACATTATGGCGGACACTTTTGCCACATTTTTGGGACCATTGGGATTTTTATAGCGATCAGTGCTATAAAAATGCATTGGATTACTATAAAAATGCCTCTGGGAGGGAAGGGGTTAACACTAGGGGGCGGGGAAGGGGTTAAGTATGTTCCCTGGGTGTGTTCTAACTGTAGGGGGGGGGGCCTCACTAGGGTAAATGACTGATCGCTGTTCATACATTGTATTAACAGACATCAGGCATTTCTCCCCCTGACAGGACCGGGAGCTGTGCGTTTACACACACAGCTCCCGGTTCTCGCTCTGTAACGAGCGATCGCGGGTGCCCGGCGGTGATCGCACCTGCCGGGCACGTGCGTCGGGATCAGGGACGAGCAGGGGGCGCTAGTGACCGCTTTGCAAGGCGACGTAGAGCTACGGGCTCTCGCGCAGGGGAGCCGACCTGCCGACGTAGAACTGCGGCCGCAGGTCGGCAAGTAGTTAAGGGATCTACTTTACCATTGACTAGTGATGAGCTATGATGGGATTTGGATCCCCATCCAAACCCATCTGAGCGAGCCCACCAGGAAGCTTGTCCAAAAAGATAAACTGTTATGCCCCGTACATGCGACCGGTTTTCCCGTCGGAAAAAGACAGATGAGAGCTTTTCGTCGGGAATCCCGGCCGTGTGTATGCTCCATCAGACTTTTTCACACAGGTAAACTGCCCGGGGAAAAAAAAGAAAGCAGGATCTCTTTTTTCCAGTTAGGAAAAAATCCTAGCGGGAAAACCGTTCGCCTGTATGCAATTTCAACACGCATGCTCAGAATCAAGTCGACGCAGAAGCATTGAACTTAATTTTCTTGGCTAGTCGTAGTCTTTTACTACGTTCTTTGCAGTCAAAATTTCACCAAACTTTTGTGTGACCGTGTGTATGCAAGGCAGGCTCGAGAGGAATTTCCGTCGAGAAAAACATCGTTTTTTCCAACGGGAAAACTGCTTGTGTGTATGGGGCATAAGGACCCTTTCACACCAAACTTCTGGTCAGATCCACCTGTCAGTCAGTTTTTCAGATATTCATGTGAGGCTGCCCATAGACGTAACATGGGTCTGTTAATGCCCAGCTCCAGGAAACCTAAAAATTCTCCCTCGCCGCGGACTGTGCCTGCATTGCAAAATTTAAAGTGTGCGTTTAGTTTGGGGGGACAGTAAAAGCATTTTTACTTACCGGATCCTCTGCTCTGCATACTCCAAGGAAGGGCTGTTCTTATACCAGGCTCCAGTAGGGTTTCTCCAGCAGTGCGACTGATCCCACAAAGCCTCCTAAGGTGCTCCAAGCCAAGGTTGCAATCTTGCTTCCTTAAAAGAATTGGAAATTAATTTTGGAATTCTAATAATGCTTATATGATATTTTAGTGATTAGGTTTGCATATACCGTATTTATCGGGGTATTGCGGGCTCTGGCGTATAGCGTGCACCCCTAAGATTCACGTAGATCGGCGTATCTTTGTGCGGGCGTAACGTATCCTATTTACGTTACGCCTCCACAACTTTTACAGGCAAGTGCCGTATTCTCAAACGAAAGTTGCGGCGGCGTAGCGTAAATAGGCCGGCGTAAGCCCGCCTAATTCAAATGTGGAAGATGTGGGCGTGTGTTATGTTAATTTTATGTGACCCCACGTAAATGACGCTTTTTACGAACGGCGCATGCGCCGTCCGTGAAAGTATCCCAGTGCGCATTGCTCCGAATTAACCCGCAAGAAGCCAATGCTTTCGACGTGAACGTAAATGACGCCCAGCCGTATTCGCGAACGACTTACGCAAACAACGTAAAATTTTCAAAATTCGACGCGGGAACGACGTCCATACTTAACATTGGTACGCTGCATGTACGCCTCATATAGCAGGGGTAACTTTACGCCGGGAAAAGCCTAACGTAAATGGCGTATCTGTACTGCGTCGGCCGGGCGTACGTTCGTGAATTCACGTATCTAGCTGATTTACATATTTCTAGGAGTCAATCAGCGTACACGCCCCTAGCGGCCAGCGTAAATATGCAGTTAAGATCCGACGGCGTAAGAGACTTACGCCGGTCGGATCTAATACAAATCTATGCGTAACTGATTCTAAGAATCAGGCGCATAGATACGACCGCTCAGACTCAGAGTTACGACCGCGTATCTGGAGATACGCCGTCGTATCTCCTTTGAGAATCTGGGCCCTAGTCTTAGGCTCCATTCACATCTATGCGACAAAACGCCCGACGCCGGACGCTTCTGCCGCTAGAGGGGAGAATTCCCATTGCTGTCTATGGACGCCTCTCCTATGACGCCTCTCCTATACGCCGAACGCCTGTCGCCTGAAAAAAAGTCCCGGACCCTTTTTTTCAGGCGACATTGGCGTTCGCCCATTGACAGCAATGGGAATGCTTTGTCAAAAAAAAAAAAAAAGTTTCACACTCGCGGCAAAATACGCCGCGTACGCCGTACGCCATTGTCGCATAGATGTGAATGGAGCCTTAGGCTGCATTCACACCTGAGCGTAGGTCGTTCGGTCGTTTTTTCGGGCGTTTTTTTCCGGCGTTTTGTCGCGCGTATTCATGCTTATTTGCGCGTTTGCATACAGCGTCGTCCGACGTTTTTGTACTTCAACGTTTTTTATTTTAGCCAATAGGAAAAATGATCATCTTTACATCACTTGTTGCTATGTTGGTAGATTTTTTTTTATCTTCTGCCTGGGTGAAATGTTCTATTGATTAAAGCGATGAAACGCCCGTAGCAAACGCTCGTTGTGGCGCTAGTCGCTTGACTCAAGCGTTTCCATTACTTTCTATGGGAAATGGAAACGCTCAAAAACGTCCAAACCGCCCGATACGCGCGACAAAAAAGGGTCCGGAACTTGTTTGGGCTTCAGGCGTTCGGCGTCAGGCGTTTTGGAGTGGAGATGTGAACCATCTCCATAGGGAATAATGTATTTTTTCCCCCTCTAGCGTTTTTGAGCGTCGCGCTTCAGGCGACAAAACGCTCAGGTGTCAATGCAGCCTTACAGATACAACTTGCTCTTTGAGGCATTTTAAAAAAAAGAGAACAAATTCCCCTGCGCACGAGAGGATAATCCAAGAATCAATTGCCCATAAGGATGATACCAACAACGGTGCCACAGGTAGGGTGACTACATTTCCAAACTACCATTCAGGGACACCCCCCTTCCCAAAAATCAGCTTGTGCTGTAACGAATCACAGCACAGTGATTGGATACAAGAGGCGGGATTTATGATTTCTCCAATCACAAGCAGAGGGCGGGGATTGTGCTCCTCCAGACATTCCCGGCCAGGACAAGTACTGTCAGTGAGTAAAGTGGTGATGTGGCGGCATAGGTGTGCGCACAGGGTGTGCCAGTGTGCCTGGGCACACCCTAATCATTAGATATGTGCATTCCCGTTCGTACGAATGTTATTTTCGTACGAAAATGTTAATTTTCGTACCCACAGAATAATGTGTACATACGAAAAAATTTAAGCACCAAAATACGAAAACGACGGGATTACGAATGAGTCACATAACGAACAACCGCAAATACGAACGAACGATCCGACGAAAATACGACAAAACGAAAACGGCAAAAAAAACGAATATGACATCTATAACAAAAGACTTTATTTTGTTTGAATCCTTGTTCTGTTCGTATTTTGATTTTCAGTCGTATGCTCATATGACATCTAACAAAAGATTTTCATTCTGTATTTTGTTTGAATCCTTTTTCTGTTTGTATGTTCATATGACATCTTATAACAAAAGATTTGCATTCTGTATTCTGAATTCCTTTTTTCTGTTCGTAATTTGGTTTCAAAATACAGAATACAAATCTTTTGTTATAAGATGTAATTTTTGTTTTTTTGAATGGGCAGTGAGTGTAGTTAGTTAGTGAAGCAGCTTCTCTTTTTTGCTGAGTACAGTAAAGCCAAATAAACTTTTCTGTGGATTTTCGTCTGAAGGGAGAGATCAGTTGGCCAGACTTTTGAACCTGGAACCCAAAAATGGTTTTCTGATGGAGTTTAAAAACGAACGAACGTTCGGTAAAACGATCGTTTTTATGTTTGTTGTTAAAAAAGTCTGACCAAGTGTATGGGGCTTAACAATAGTTAATATGGATGAGCCACGTGTTGAAAGTGCCGCGAATCCCGCAATATATTTACGAAAGTACAAAATGATGAAAATTCACGAAAATTATTGTCTAACAAGTAACGAACATGAATTAAACAGAATAACGAATCATCCCGCATGTACGAAAATAAAACGGTAACCAAAATACGAAACGATCGGAATACGAAAAAATCTCGTCGTACGAAAAACGAACGGGAACGAACAGGAAAACGGGCGTCTTACGAAAAACAAACGGGAACGAACCTACGGAACGATACGAAACAGAACAAAAAAAAAACGAAAAAAAATTCTGTGCACATGTCTACTAATCATCCTGTGTGGCGCAGATTGCACCAAAATATACGGCGTCATATGTGCACTAATGCGCAGAAAAATACAGCATTAAATGGCACATAACACACTGAAATATACAATATTAAACATGCAGTAATGCACAGAAATATACCACGTTAAACGTGCAGCACAGAAATAGACCCCTGATATTTCACCAAAGTCCCTAATGTGGCTCCTAAAATAATAAAATATAATAAAAATAAAAACTTCTGACACTGTCCACTGCTCTGCGGACACCATCAGTATACTGTATATACACATGCAAATATGTTTGAGCTTTGGGGTGCACACCCTAATGCAATAGGCTGCGCACACCTATGTGTGGCAGTCTTTTTTGGGGGCATCAGATTGGCCCGGGGGGGGGGTGGCTGTGTCAGTTTAATTCCGGGACACTGTATTGTCCTGCAATAAAGATTCCCGGGACAGACCTGCAAAATGCGGGACTGTCCCGGGCAATCCGGGACACGTGGTCACCCTAGCCACAGGCCTTGCTGCCCTTCATGGATGGGGATATCCTAGTGGCAAAACGAAGAAAACAAAGGTGCACCAGCCTAGTGTATTACCGTTAAAAGATTTTAATAAAATATATACAGGGCCTAGGCCTACCCACAAGTGTAGCAGACAGAATTGCAGTGAAGCTTAATCAACATAAGCTGCAAAGAGATGACATTTCTGTCTGTGACCCCTATCTTAAATATTTCCATCACTTCCTGTCTTGTGACACCTGTGCAAACAATGAGGGTTGTGGTAATCACCGAGACAGGAAAGCATGGACAGCAACAAAAATATTGTCACAGGTTCTAACCCTTCCCCCGTTCCACTTTACATTGAAAATGTTTCCTATTACTTCCTTCCTTACAGGATGTGAAGGGAAATCTTCCCAACTGGGACGTATGCAGAAATCCTAATACTTCCTCTCTCTATCCAAAACAAAAAAAGCCCAGGTGAGCACAGGGCCGTCTTAATAGCATTATGGGCCCCTGGGCAAAGTAATGCTCTGGGGCCCCTACAATGGAGACAGTGGGGTAGATTCAGGTAGGGGCGCGCACTGATACGGTGGCGCAGCGTATCGTCTTTACGCTACGCCGCCGTAAATTACAGGAGCAATCGCTGTATTCACGAAGCACTTGCTCTGTAATTTGCGGCAGGGTATCGTAAAAGGGGCCGGCGTAAGCGTGCGTAATTCAAATGATCCGGTAGGGGGCATGGATCATTTAAATTAGGCGCGTTCCTGCGCATGCGCCGTCCCTAAAATTTCCCGACGTGCGTTGCGGTAAATGACGTCGCAAGGACGTCAATGGTTTCGACGTGAACGTAAATGGCGTCCAGCGCCATTCACGGACAACTTACGCAAACGACGTGGGAACGACGTCCATACTTAACATTGGCTGCGCCTCCTAATAGCAGGAGCAGCCTTACGCCGAAAAAGCCTTAACGCAAACGACGTAAAAAACGAACGCCGGGCGCACGTATGTTTGTGAATCGGCGTATCTAGGAAATTAGCATATTCTACGCCGACAACAACGGAAGCGCCCCTAGCGGCCAAAGTTATATTGCACACAATTGTACGCCGCCGCAATCAAGTTAAGTCTCTAGGGAGCCCTCCTTTACATCAGGGTCCCCAGAGAGCCCCCCTTTACATCGCGGTCCCTACGGAGCCCCCCTTTACATCAGGGTTCCTAGGGAGCCCCCCTTTACATCAGGGTCCCCAGAGAGCCCCCCTTTACATCAGGGTCCCCAGAGAACCCCCTTATGTTAGGGTCCCCAGGGAGCCCCCTTTACATCAGGGTCTCTAGGGAGCCCCCCTTTACATCAGGGTCCCTAGGGAGCCCCCCTTTACATCAGGGTCCCTAGGGAGCCCCCCTTTACATCAGGGTCCCCAGGGAGCGCCCCTTTACATCAGGGTCCCCAGGGAGCGCCCCTTTACATCAGGGTCCCCAGAGAGCCCCCCTTTACATCAGGGTCCCCAGAGAGCCCCCCTTTACATCAGGGTCCCCAGAGCCGCTCCTCCTCTAGCATTAAATATAAGCCTCCTAAAATGTCTTACCTTCCTTAGTGTGAAGGGGGAGGCGGGGTCAAAATGAGAAAGTTCCACACTGGGAGGGAGCAGAGTTAGACAAACTGTGGTTGGCTGGTCGATAGCAACCAATCACTGAGGAGACAGTGAGCTGGGAGGTGTGGCAGCAGCCAGTCCAGGACAGGACTGCAAGCCAGGAAAGTTCTGATAAATGCTGGGGGGGTGGAGTCACGTGGTTGGTTGCTAGACACTGGGCGGTCCTAGCAACCAACCACTGCTGGAATGTCAGTCAGTGGTGAGCAGGAACCGGGACTGCCACCGGCGTACGGCACCACTGCACCCGGTAAGAGGCTCGGGGGTATGGCCCCAGATTCAGGGGTATAGCCCCAGAAGACACCCACTAGCGGCGCCACTGTTGGTTACCTTTACTCAGATTGGCTGTCTGAGTCCAGGAAACAGGGGAGGAATTACCTTCTCTTATGTCAAACCTCTCTCTAATGTCCCCCGACACCACAGGCCCAACAACAAAAACTTTATTCAAATCAACATGTAATGGCTTAACTTTCTAAATAAACTGTCCCCCATCCCACTGCATATACAGAGCCCTAAATATGTGTGTGTGGGTCCGTATTGCACTAGTAGCTTCAGTCCTTTTAAAAGAAAAAATAAAACTTTGGCGCAGATCCACAAAGATCTGCCCCGGCGCAGCGTATCTGAGATACGCTACGCCGCCGTGACTTACTTGTCCTCAGTTCGAATCCTGAAAGAATTTGCGCCGTAAGTCACGGTGGCATAGTCTATCTCTGGCGGCGTAACGGCGCGTAATTCAAATCGGCGATTAGGGGGCGTGTTTCATTTAAATGAAGCGCGTCCCCGCGCCGAATGAACTGCGCATGCACCGTCCCTAAATTTCCCGCCGTGCATTGCGCTAAATGACGCCGCAAGGACGTCATTTTTTTTAACATAGACGTGAATTACGTCCATCCCGATTCACGGACGACTTACGAAAAAAAAAAAAAAATTCAAAATAAACGCGGGAACGACAGCCATACTTAACATGGCAAGTCTAACTATACGCGACGAAATACCAGCTTTAACTATACGCCGGAAAAAGCCGACGTAAGAGAATGCAACGGCCTCGCGTACGTTTGTGGATCGGCAGAAATAGCTAATTTGCATACCCGACACGGAAAACGACGTGAATGCCACCCAGCGGACGCCAAAGTATTGCATCTAAGATCCGAAGGCGTACATAGCCGTACGCCTGTCGGATCTAACCCAGATGCCGTCGTATCTTGGTTTGAGGATTCAAACCAAAGATACGACGCGGGAAATTTTAAAGTACGCCGGCGTATCAGTAGATACGCCGGCGTACTTCCTTTGTGGATCTGCCCCTTCAGCTAGCCACTTTCATTGGTGTGCTTAAACTCCTGAATAGCAGGGCCAAACAACACAACTGGCCCAGATTATCAAGTGAAACAGGTAGGATCTTCCTCGGCAAGGTGAGAGGAAATTGATGTCTGTATACAGTGTCCCCAGAAATGGATGGCTTTACCCTTTATCCCTGTGGCACTACTGGTGTCAGCAAGACGACTACTAGCAATGATGTCTGTATACAGTGTCCCAAGAAATGGATGGCCTTCTCCATTATCCCTGTGGCACTACAAGTGTCAGCAAGATGACTACCAGCAATGATGTCTGTATACAGTGTCCCCAGAAATGGATGGCTTTACCCTTTATCCCTGTGGCACTACAGGTGTCAGCAAGACGACTACCAGCAATGATGTCTGTATACAGTGTCCCCAGAAATGGATGGCCTTATCCTTTATCCCTGTGGCACTACAGGTGTCAGCAAGATGACTACCAGCAATGATGTCTGTATACAGTGTTCATTTAATTTCTTCTGTGGTGCAGTGTCACTGTTTCCTGCAAATGTGCAAAAAAGGCCCCTCACCCAATCCTGCGATCAAGGCCCGACTGGTCACCCCACACTGGAACGATTCACCACCAATGCAGATACGCCTGGATGTGCACTTGGGATCCCCCTCTCTCTGGCTGGATGTCCCGACTGGCGGTGGAGGCCTGAATGGCGCAGGGAGATCATCTGAGAGACAGCATCTCTCCTTCAGGTCTGAGCTCTTCCTCCGCCTTGTGCTGACTGGGAATCTCCTCAAGAAGTCAAAATGGAGTCTCTCCTTTCCTGCCCACAGAGAATGCTGGTCTTGGTAGTTCCTGTCACTATACAAGGCTATGGGCCCACTCTGTGCTGGAACTTCATATTCCAGAGTCCTTTGCATCTACTTCCTGCAGCTCAGTACAGTCCCTCTCATTGGCTCCTGTAATTGCTCCTAACAATTGTCTCTCCTCCTCCTGCCAATAGGGACACATGGGGAGGGGTTAGAGTGAGCAGATGCCTGTGTTAAAATGCAGTCAGTGAAGAGAAAAAGGGAGGAGGGGAAAGAAACTCCTCATAGCTGCAGACACTCTGAACTTTTCCCTGTCAGCTTTTCTTTGTTAATGTAAGTCTTTGGCTGCAGCACCCGCTACACGTGCATTCTGGATGCACGGGGATGCCATTCCTAATTAAATGACGACCCAACACCACAATGCAGGTAGTATGAATGAGACTGAACAAGAGACGTAATTGCCCATGAAATCCTGCTCTACTGACCTCTGTCGCTGTATGCACTGTGGAGCGATTCATCCTCAACATTCACAGCAGAAGCACTGAAGTCATTCAAGATGTTCTCTTTGCAGTTCAGACTCCTCCCCACTTCTCTCTACCTGCAGTGACTCAGGCACAAGGCTCCGCCCTTCCAACACTGACTCAGCAGCTCCCTCCCCTATACAGTAACTGAGCTGCTCAGCTCCCATGGCTCCCCCTCAAAAAAAGGGACTCAGCAGCTCAGCAATCCTCCCAGAAGTTAAAGCGTTATTAAACCCACCACAGTAAAATCAGTCTGTATATGGCGTAAAGCATGCTTGTTATACTCACTGTGGAACCTAAGAGGTTAATCCTCTGCATTGTGTAAAAAGTCTGTTTGACCCTGTCTTCTCTGATCCTCCCCTTCTTCCACTGTCCCCAATACATCTGCTGATAGAACAGAGCCATATGAGGCACTCTGCACATGCTCAGTTTGGTATGTATTGCTAAACGATTTTTTTTTTGGAGAGTGCATGTTATCAGCACAGGGCCAATCAGCCAAAGGGTCAGGGGTCATACAGCCTCATAGGAGAGTCAGAGGAGAATGAAAACTCCTCCTACAAGCTTTAACCAGACACTGATAGAAGTCGCAAGACTGCTGATGAGAAAAAGTATTTAGCAGTTTTATATTCACTAAAATAATTGCTTTTCCATGTTCTGTGTACTGTGGGAGACCAGATACAGTGAATGCAGGCTCCTGGGTTTAGTAACACTTTAATATTGCCATACACTGTTAGATCTTTTTTTTTTTTTTAGCCTGCGGGCTGAATAAGAAGGTTGCTCAGCTCGCCCTGCTCCCCCTCTCAGCCGGGACTTGGCAGCTCAGCTTTTCTTTCTCCCAGCAGTAACTAAGCAGCTCAGCTCCCCCTGTTTCCTCTCCCAGCAGTGACCTGGAAGCTTAGCTTTCCCTGCTCCCCTTCCCAGCAGTAACTATGTTGCTCAGCTCCCCCTGTTTCCTCCCCCAGCAGCGACTCAGAAGCTTAGCTTTCCCTGCTCACCCTCCCAGCAGTAACTGTGTTGCTCAGCTCCCCCTGTTTCCTCCCCCAGCAATGACTCAGAAGCTTAGTTTCCCTGCTCCCCCTCAAAGCAGTAACTGTGTTGCTCAGCTCCTCCTGCTTCCTCTCCCAGCAGTGCCCTGGAAGCTTAGCTTTCCCTGCTCCCCTTCCCAGTAGTAACCATGTTGCTTAGCTCCCCCTGTTTTCTCCCCCAGCAATGACTCGGAAGCTTAGCTTTCCCTGCTCACCCTCCCAGCAGTAACTGTGTTGCTCAGCTCCCCCTGCTTACTCTCCCAGCAGTGACTCGGAAGCTTAGCTTTTCCTGCTCCCCCTCGCAGCAGTAACTGTTGCTCAGTTCCCCTTGCTTCCTCTCCCAGCAGTAACTGTGTTGCTCAGCTCTCCCTGCTTCCTCTCCCAGCAGTAACTGTGTTGCTCAGCTCTCCCTGTTTCCTCTCCCAGCAGTAACTGTGTTGCTCAGCTCTCCCTGCTTCCTCTCTCAGCAGTAACTGTGTTGCTCAGCTCTCCCTGCTTCCTCTCCCAGCAGTAACTGTGTTGCTCAGCTCTCCCTGCTTCCTCTCCCAGCAGTAACTGTGTTGCTCAGCTCTCCCTGTTTCCTCTTCCAGCAGTAACTGTGTTGCTCAGCTCTCCCTGCTTCCTCTCCCAGCAATGACTCGAAAGCTTAGCTTTCCCTGCTCCCCCTCCCAGCAATAACTATGTTGCTCAGCTCCCCCTGCTTCCTCTCCCAGCAGTGACTCTGAAGCTTAGCTTTTCTGCTCCCCCTCCCAGCAGTAACTGTGTTGCTCAGTTCCCCTTGCTTCCTCTCCCAGCAGTAACTGTGTTGCTCAGCTCTCCCTGTTTCCTCTCCCAGCAGTAACTGTGTTGCTCAGCTCCCCTTGCTTCCTCTCCCAGCAGTAACTGTGTTGCTCAGCTCCCCTTGCTTCCTCTCCCAGCAGTAACTGTGTTGCTCAGCTCTCCCTGCTTCCTCTCCCAGCAGTAACTGTGTTGCTCAGCTCTCCCTGCTTCCTCTCCCAGCAGTAACTGTGTTGCTCAGCTCTCCCTGCTTCCTCTCTCAGCAGTAACTGTGTTGCTCAGCTCTCCCTGCTTCCTCTCCCAGCAGTAACTGTGTTGCTCAGCTCTCCCTGTTTCCTCTTCCAGCAGTAACTGTGTTGCTCAGCTCTCCCTGCTTCCTCTCCCAGCAATGACTCGAAAGCTTAGCTTTCCCTGCTCCCCCTCCCAGCAATAACTATGTTGCTCAGCTCCCCCTGCTTCCTCTCCCAGCAGTGACTCTGAAGCTTAGCTTTTCTGCTCCCCCTCCCAGCAGTAACTGTGTTGCTCAGTTCCCCTTGCTTCCTCTCCCAGCAGTAACTGTGTTGCTCAGCTCTCCCTGTTTCCTCTCCCAGCAGTAACTGTGTTGCTCAGCTCCCCTTGCTTCCTCTCCCAGCAGTAACTGTGTTGCTCAGCTCCCCTTGCTTCCTCTCCCAGCAGTAACTGTGTTGCTCAGCTCCCCTTGCTTCCTCTCCCAGAAGTAACTGTGTTGCTCAGCTCTCCCTGCTTCCTCTCCCAGCAGTAACTGTGTTGCTCAGCTCTCCCTGCTTCCTCTCCCAGCAGTAACTGTGTCGCTCAGCTCTCCCTGCTTCCTCTCCCAGCAGTAACTGTGTTGCTCAGCTCTCCCTGCTTTCTCTCCCAGCAGTAACTGTGTTGCTCAGCTCTCCCTGCTTCCTCTCCCAGCAGCGACTCAAAAGCTTAGCTTCCCCTGCTCCCCCTCCCAGCAGTCCCCTGCTCACCCCTCCAGGATAAAAATCTTTTTTTATATATATATTAATACAAATTGATAAGATTATTTATATCAAGCTGCTCCCTTAAGATATATAAAATAATAGTAAAGTCTATACATGGTCATTATTAATAACGTGGAGGTGGAAGGGGTGGGAGGAAGGGGGGTGGGAAAGGGGGGGCAAGGGGGAGTGGGAAAGGGGGGGCAAGTGGGAGTGGGAAGGGGGGGAGAAAGGGGGGTTGGGAAGGGAAGGGGGGGTATGTCTAATTATCATATTGCCTCCTGCAGAGATCACATACATAATGGAATATGTTCAGCATCTGCTCTTATCTCCGACGTCTCCCTGCGTGCGCAACCGCCAAGGTTGTCTAAATATGGAAAATAAAGAGCCCGCCGGGCACCTCAAGGTAACGCTGCTGTATAAATAGAGATGAAAGGCCGGGTCATGTCCACAGAGGAGGGCACAGTGACCTGCATGTTCCTGGAGCTGGGCTTTTCTTTTCTCGGCACTCCGCTCAATTGATCGCTGGTCATTCACCCCCAGCTAATAGCCAGAGCGCGCGGCTGAGCGCGGCATTGACCTCATTTATACTTTCAGTTGGGGGGGGGGGGGCAGTGAAAATAGGCTACTGAGCCACGTTATTACTGACTCCTGATCACCACCCTCAAAGGGGTTGTAAGACCCCTTTCACACTGATGCGCTTTTTAGGTGGTTTAGCGCTGAAAATAGCGCTGCTATACCACCTGAGAAAATCGTGCCCTGCAGGCTTCAATGTGAAAGCCCGAAGGTTTTCACACTGAAGCGGTGCGCTAGCAGGACCGCTCCAAACGTCCTGCTAGCCGCATTTTTGGAGCGGTATAGGAGCGGGGTGTTTACCGCTCCTTACCATTGAAATCAATGAGAAACCGCGGTCCTGGCAGAGACGCATTGCCGGCGGTATTAACCCTTTTTCAGCCGCTAGCGGGGGTTAAAACCGCACCACTAGCGACCGAATATTGCGGCAAATACGATGGTATATCGGCGCTAAGAATCGCGCCGCTATACCGTCACCGCACCTCCACTGCCCTGTGTGAAAGGGGCCTAAAGGTACAATTTTCTTTTCCTAAATATCTTCCTTTACCTCAGTGTAGTCCTCCTTCACTTACCTCATCCTTCCATTTTGCTTTTAAATGTCCTTATTTCTTCTGAGAAATCCTCACTTCCTGTTCTTCTGTCTGTAACTCCACACAGTAATGCGAGGCTTTCTCCCTGGTGTGGAGTGCCCCCTCCCTTGGACTACAGGAGAGTCAGGACGCCCACTAACACACAGCTCCTTTCTCTATCTGCAACGTAGAGAGCGTCCTGACTCTCCTGTAGTCCAAGGGAGGGGGCGAGCACGACGCTCCACACCAGGGAGAAAGCCTCGCATTACCGTGTGTAGTTACAGACAGAAGAACAGGAAGTGAGGATTTCTCAGAAGAAATAAGGACGTTTAAAAGCAAAATGGAAGGATGAGGTAAGTGAAGGAGGACTGCACTAAGGTAAAGGAAGATATTTAGAGTGTTTTTTTTTTTTACCTTTACAACTAGGGGCGCTTCCGTTGATTTACGCGTCGAGTATGTAAATGTCCTAGACACGCCGATTCACGAACGTACTTGCGCCCGTCGCAGTAAGCGACGCCGTTTACGTAAGGCGTCCGTCCGGCGTATAGTTATCCCTCATAAAGCAGGGGTAAGTCATGTTAAGGTATGGGCGCGGCAACAGCGTCGTATTTTACGCCGTTTACGTAAGTCGTACGTGAATGGTGCTGGGCGTAGGTTACGTTCACGTCGTAGGCATTGAGCCGTCGTATCTTAGGGAGTATATGCGACGTGATTCTAAGCATGCGCACGCATGCGCCGTTCGTTCGGTCATTCATTTACATGGGGTCACGGTTAATTATAATACAACACGCCCACTACCTTCCAAATTTGAATTAGGTGGGCTTACGCCGGCCCATTTACGCTACGCCGCCGTAACTTAGGGAGCAAGTGCTTTGTGAATACTGGTCTTGCCTCTCTATGTTACGTCGGCGTAGCGCATATGAGATGCGCTACGCCCGCACAGAGATACGCCGCTGTCTGTGAATCTGGCCCAACGTGTTTTGCTTTTAGGCCAAAAAGTTCTATTTTGGTCTCACCTGACCAGAGCACCTTCTTCCACATGTTTGCTGTGTCCCCTCCCCCACAAGGCTCCTCACAAACTGCAAACATGACTTTCTTTCAACAATGTCTTTCTTCTTGTCACTCTTCCATAAAGACCAGGGGCTGGATTCAGGTAGGAGATACGACGGCGTATCTCCAGATACGCCGTCGTATCTGAGTTGCGACGTCGTATCTATGCGCCTGATTCATAGAATCAGTTACGCATAGATTTCCCTAAGATCCGACTGGCAGAAATGTCTTACACCGTCGTATCTTAGGCTGCATATTTACGCTGGCCGCTAGGTGTCGCTTCCGTCGATTTACGCAAGGAATATGCTAATTAGGTAGATACGCTGATTCACAAACGTACGTCCGGCCGGCGCTATTTTGTTACGTCGTTTACGTTAGGCTTTTTCGGCGTAAGGTTGCTCTTGCTCTTTTTTTTTTTTTTTTTAATTGTTTTTATTAGGTTGCTCTTGCTCTTATGAGGCGTATGCAATGTTAAGTATGGACGTCGTTCCCGCGTTGAATTTTGAAATTTTGACGTCGTTTGCGTAAGTCGTTCGCGAATAGGGCAGTACGTAAGTTACGTTCACGTCTAAAGCATTGACGATTTGCGGCGGAATTTTGAGCATGCGCACTGGGAAAACGTCAAATACGCGGGGTCACACTAAATTTAAATAAAACACGCCCACAGCATCCAAATTTGAATTAGGCGGGCTTACGCCGAACCTCATACGCTACGCCGCCGTAACTTAGGGCGCAAGTTCTTTCTGAATACGGAACTTGCGCCCTAATTTACGGCGGCGTAACGTATCGGAGATACGCACAATATTACGCAGGGCTACCTGAATCCAGCCCCAGATTTGTGGAGAGACCACTAATAGTTTCTCCCTCCTGAGCTGTGGATCTCTGCAGCTCCTCCAGAGTTACCATGGGACTCTTGGCTTCTTCTCTGATGAATGCTCTCCTTGCCCGGCCTGGTCAGTTTAGGTGGACGGCCATGTCTTGATAGGTTTGCAGTTGTGCCATACTCTTTCCATTTTTGGATGACTGAACAGAGCTCCGTGAGATGTTCAAAGCTTGGGAATTTTTTTTATAACCTAACCCTGCTTTATACTTCTCCACAACTTTATCCCTGACCTGTCTGGTGTGTTCCTTGGCTTTCATGATGCTGTTTTTTCACTAAGGTTCTCTAACAAACCTCTGAGGGCTTCACAGAACATCTGTATTAATACTGAGATTAAATTACACACAGGTGGACTCTATTTATTAATTAGGTAACTTCTGAAGGCAATTGGTTCCACTAGATTTTAGTTAAAGGGGGCTGAATACCAACCCCCCCCCCCCACACACACACTTTTCACATATTTATTTGTAAAATATTTGGAAAACCATTTATCATTTTCCTTCCACTTCACAATTATGTGCCACTTTGTGTTGGTCTATCACATAAAATCCCAATAAAATACATGTAAGTTTTTGGATGTAAGATGACAAAATGTGGACAATTTCCAGGGGTATGAATACTTTTTCCAGGCCCTGTATGTAGTTCTTACTGGAAGGACTGAGCGGTGTGTCGGGGGAGGTGACATCCCCGGCTCTTCTCTCCTCCTCATTCTTCTGATATAATAACGTTTGTTATAAGTGACCCGGTTACAGCGTGACTCAGAATAGCGACTCATTCCAGGCTGACTCATGATCCGGCAATAGTGTGTGAGAGCCGAGCGCCCGCCGCTCAACTCCGCCATGGAGGAGATTTATAAACATTCATCTGATGTCAGATAAAGGAGGACTCCGGACCCACAGCTAAATACAGGTTCATGGGCACTGCTTCCAATGCCAGAGGATGCCTGATTCTGTTCTGCCAGTCTTATGATCCAGGCACCTCTTCTCTGTTCTGCCAGTCTTATGATCCAGTCACCTCTTCTCTGTTCTGCCAGTCTTATGATCCAGGCACCTCTTCTCTGTTCTGCCAGTCTTATGATCCAGGCACCTCTTCTCTGTTCTGCCAGTCTTATGATCCAGTCACCTCTTCTCTGTTCTGCCAGTCTTATGATCCAGGCACCTCTTCTCTGTTCTGCCAGTCTTATGATCCAGGCACCCCTTCTCTGTTCTGCCAGTCTTATGATCCAGGCACTCCTTCTCTGTTCTGCCAGTCTTATGATCCAGTCACCTCTTCTCTGTTCTGCCAGTCTTATGATCCAGGCACCTCTTCTCTGTTCTGCCAGTCTTATGATCCAGGCACCCCTTCTCTGTTCTGCCAGTCTTATGATCCAGGCACTCCTTCTCTGTTCTGCCAGTCTTATGATCCAGTCACCTCTTCTCTGTTCTGCCAGTCTTATGATCCAGGCACCCCTTCTCTGTTCTGCCAGTCTTATGATCCAGGTATGGGCGTCCGCTGAAATTTTTTCAGGGAGGGGCGCTTCGGCAGCAGCGATACACAGTCGAATTTAACCCTTTATTCAAACGCTAGCGGGGGTTAAAAGCACCACGCTAGCGACCGAATAGCGCAGCTAAAACGATAGTAAAGCGCAGATTTTTAGCGCCGCTTTACCGATAATACGGCCAGTTGGCAGTGTGAAATAGCTCTTGAGATAATTCAGCTTCACTCCATGCCCATATAAATATAGCCTAGAGAATGTACAGACCCCCCTTCAGCACAGACCCCCCCTTCAGCACAGACCCCTCCATTCAGCACAGATGGACCCCCCTTCAGCACAGACCCCCATTCTGCACACACCCCTCCTTTCAGCACAGATGGACCCCCCCTTCAGCACAGACCCCCCCAATCCGCACAGATCCCTCCATTCATCACAGACCCCCCTTCAGCACAGATGGACCCCCTTTAAGCACAGACCCCCCCCCCTTCAGCACAGATGAACCCCCCTTCAGCACATACCCCCCTTCAATACAGACCCCAATTTCAGCACAGATGGACCCCCATTCAGCACAAACCCCCCTTCAGCACAGACAGACCCCCCTCCCCCATCCCATTCAGTACCTCAGATCAGCCATCAGCGCTGAACAGGCACAGCAGGTTCCCTGGAGGGGGAGGCAAATTCCCTCTGTTCGCTGTGCCTGTGTGACATTCGGCCCGGGACCGCTCAGACAGCCCGTGGCCACAATACTCATCACCTTCTCGATTTTCCAGGGGGGCGGGTCAATTGCCCCCCCTTGCCCTATGGAGCGGACGCCCATGGATCCAGGCATCCCTTCTCTGTTCAGCCAGCCTTATGATCCAGGCACCCCTTTTCCAAATTCTGTTCTGTCAGTCTTATGATCCAGACACCTCTTCTCTGTTCTGTCAAAAGTGTCCGATGTGTCCGCCATAATGTCGCAGTCCTGACAAAAATCGCAGATCGCCGCCTACTAGTCCATCACGCAAGCGAGCAAGAGAGGGTGACTACAGTCCTGCATAGAGTGGGACCATGGAGAAGGAACGTAGCCACCCTCTAATTTAGATCACTGCAGCACAGAAAACAAAAATGAATTTGGAGGTTTGGAAGAGGCTGAGAGCAACAGAAGGGATGTTTTTCAGGAATATTAGATGTGGTGGCCGCATTCATTTTCTTCTTCTTTTTTTTTTGTCTTTTTCCCCCCTCTGTTTTCACCTGGTGATCTAGTCAGTAACACACCTCCAGTATTAGTGAGACACGACTCTGGAGTTATCGCCACAGGAGGCACAGCAAACAGCATCATTGTCTGTCTGGAGGGGGAAATAAGTGTTAAAAGTATTAGCAGATTTAGATACACTACCAAACTGAAGCCAAGCTCAAGCTCGCACTTTATTATCAGTTACAGCAAATGAGGGTTTTACATAAATAAAAGCTGATCATTGTAGGCATCCCTGTCAGTGTTGGGTGGTTTGTCTCATCCCTGTAACTCATACACCTGGAAGAGAGCTTGAGCTTTTGAAAAACAACAGACTTGTTGAGATCGGCGGCTCACCCTGTCACTGGGGGTGTCTGCGCTGATAATCAGCACGTTGCTTATCAGCACAGCCCCCATCAGATGTGCCCATCACCTGTCAAAAAAATCTCAGTGACCACCACAGTGCTAATCAGAGCCCCACCACAGTGCCAATCAGTGCCCCACCACAGTGCCAATCAGAGCCCACCACAGTGCCAATTAGTGCCCCGCCACAGTGCCAATCAGTACCCCGCCACAGTGCCAATCAGAGCCCACCACAGTGCCAATCAGTGCCCACCACAGTGCCCCGCAACAGTGCCAATCAGTGCCCACCACAGTGCCAATCAGTGCCCCACCACAGTGCCAATCAGTGCCCACCACAGTGTCAATCAGTGCCCACCACAGTGCCCCACTACAGTGCCAATCAGCGCCCCACCACAGTGCCAATCAGTGCCCCACCACAGTGCCAATCAGAGCCCACCACAGTGCCAATTAGTGCCCCGCCACAGTGCCAATCAGTGCCCCACCACAGTGCCAATCAGTGCCCACCACAGTGTCAATCAGTGCCCACCACAGTGCCCCACTACAGTGCCAATCAGCGCCCCACCACAGTGCCAATCAGTGCCCCACCACAGTGCCAATTAGTGCCCACCACAGTGCCAATCAGATCCCACCACAGTGCCCAACACAGTGCCATCAGATCCCACCACAGTGCCAAACACAGTGCCATCAGATCCCACCACAGTGCCAATCAGTGCCCACCACAGTGTCAATCATTGCCCCACTACAGTGCCAATCAGCGCCCCACCACAGTGCCAATCAGCGCCCCACCACAGTGCCAATCAGCGCCCAACACAGTGCCATCAGATCCCACCACAGTGACAATCAGTGCCCCACCACAGTGCCAATCAGCGCCCCACCACAGTGCCAATCAGATCGCACCACAGTGCCAATCAGATCCCAACACAGTGCCATCAGATCCCACCACAGTGACAATCAGTGCCCCACCACAGTGCCAATCAGCACCCCACCACAGTGCCAATCAGATCGCACCACAGTGCCAATCAGATCCCACCACAGTGCCAATCAGTGCCCAACACAGTGCCATCAGATCCCACCACAGTGCCAATCAGTGCCCAGCAGTAACACCTGTCAGTACCTCATCATCAGTGCCATCTGTCAGTGGCAATTAGTGCCCAGGCAGGGCTATGCTGCTGTGTGGCAGAGCTGTGCAAATCTCAAGAGTGGATGGACATAAAGACTGCCTCTCTTCCATGAATATTATCTGTGTATCTGGAGTTGGGTTCTAGTTTTTGAACGCTTGGTTCTCTGGTGTACAGACTCCATATATGGCGCGTATATTGTGGGAACGAGGACGTGATTAATTAATGGATCCAGGTGCGGACCGCATTGTGCGTTGTTGTTGACGTTCTCGAACAACAAAGCTCTGCCAAAAAGATTCCTTTTCTTTTTTTTTTTCTGGGCACAAGACGTATAAATATAGTCCGATCACCAGATAAGGCTTTTCGGGAAGACGAATGGCGCGTTCGCTCGGACTTCGCACTGCGTAACGGCAACATCTGCTTCTCGTCTCCCGCATCATATAAAAATGCGAGTAATCTGAGAAATAATAAGAGCTAAGCAGGCCGAGTCCAGGAAGCCGGTGTTGAGAAATCCAGCAGCCGGGAGGAACTTTCTAATCATGTAAACATTGGAGGTTCGCAGAGCGTCGGTGAGTCCAGCGCCGGAGCGAGGAAGCCGGGTGTTTCCTGACCTGCAGAGTCCTTCTCAAGTGTCTGGAGCGTGTTGTAATATCTCCTTCCACTGAAGACCACAACCTGACAGCTGGGACGCCCCTACCACTGACACAACCAGGGGGCATGTAAAATAGGCTAAACGGATTCCTGCCGCCGGCCCTTTAAGAGATCATGTGATCACTGTGGCTTCAAATTAGACACGTGCACTGCCGAAAAATGTGTTTGTTTTCGTTTTATTCATTTTTTTTTTTTCAGGTCATTTGCAATTCGTAAATCTGAGAATTCGTAAATTCGAAAAACCCTTTGAATTGTAAAATTTGTAAATTCGTAAATTGTAAAATTTGTAAAATCGAAAAACCCATCAATTCGAAAGTTGGTAAATTCGAAAGTCCGGAAAATTCAAAAATTTGTAGATCTGAAAATCCGAAAATAAGAAAGAAAATGCGAAAATTCGAAAGAACGAAATCCGAAAATTCTAAATAATAACTAACTATTAGTGTTGAGTGGAATACGCCATATTCGATTTCGCGATATATCACGAATATATAGCCGAATATTCGAGAAATATTCGCTAAAATCGAATATTCGTGATATTTTATCCGAATGAAATTTTTGCTATTGCGAATGCGAAAATAATTGCGAAATTTCGACAAGTGCGGTAGGAGAACTCTGATTGGCTCATGCTGAAATCGAATATTCGTGATATATTATCGAAATTTCGCAAATGCGAATGCGAAATTGATTGCGGAATTTCGACAACTGTGGTAGGAGAACTCTGATTGGCTCCGATGCAAAAGAAGGGCGGAGAAAGTATTCGCTAATATTCTGAAATCGAATATTCGTGACATTTTATCCAAAAAACAATATTGCGAAATTGCGCTAATGCGGATGCGAAAATGATAGCAAAATTTTAACAACTGTGGTAGGAGAACTCTGATGCAAAAGAAGGGCGGAGAAAATAATCGCGCAATATTCCTATTGCCGAATATTCGCATTGCGAATATTCGGCAATATAAAATGATCGCTTCAGCTACTCGGCCCAGTGTCTCTAATCATACCAGCAATGCTTTTAGACGTCGATGGAGATCTCTAGGATGTGATCCGTTTTAAAAATAAAATTGAAAAAATGCGAATATTCGGAATAGCGAATATTGGCCGCGAAATTCGATATATTCGTGAATACTCGAATATGCCATATTCGAGCCGAATATTCGCAATACGAATATTCGTGAGCAACACTACTAACTATTAAATTAAAGGTATTGGAATTTCCTTTCAAATTTGGCTGTTAGTAAGGAATACGAATTTATCCGAAGTTTCGAATTATCCAAAAACAACGAATGGAACGTAACAAATTAATAATAATAAATAACAATAATAATAATAATAAAAACGTATTATTATTATTTATTATTATTTTGTTCCGTTCCATTCGTTTAGATGCGGCATTCGTTATTACGGATAATTTGTTACGTTCACTAACAGCCAAATTTGATAGGAAATTCCAATACCTCTAATTTAATAGTTAGTTATTATTTCATATTTTCGTATTTTCCTTTCTTATTTTCAGATTATTAGCTGGATTCACAAAGAGTTACGCCGGCGTATCAGTAAATACGCCGTCGTAACTCGGAATCTAAGCCGTCGTATGTTTAAGTGTATTCTCAAACTGAGATACGCTTAAACCTACTGTAGCTAAGATACGACGGCCTGTGGCGTCGTATCTTAGCTGTCTAGTTCCGCCGGCCGCTAGGGGTGTGAACGCTGATTTACGCCTAGAATGCGTAAATCAGCGAGATACGCCGATTCACGAACGTACGCTTGCCCGTCGCAGTAAAGATACGCCGTTTACGTAAGGCGTTTTCCGGCGTAAAGTTAGTCGAACAAATAGCTGGCCTAGTCAATGTTAAGTATGGCCGTCGTTCCCGCGTCGAAATGTAAATTTTTTTACGTTGTTTGCGTAAGTCGTCCGTGAATGGGGCTGGACGTCATTTACGTTCACGTCGAAACCAATACGTCCTTGCGGCGTACTTTGGAGCAATGCACACTGGGATATGTCCACGGACGGCGCATGCGCCGTTCGTAAAAAACATTAATCACGTCGGGTCACGAGTAATTTACATAAAACACGCCCCCCTCATCCTCATTTGAATTAGGCACGCTTACGCCGGCCCATTGACGATACGCCACAGTAACTTAGGAGGCAAGTGCTTTGTGAATACAGCACTTGCCTCACTTACTTACGGCGGCGTAGCGTATATGCGCTACGCCGCCTCAAAAGTGAGCCGCCCTACCTGAATCCAGCTATATATTTTCAGATTAAAAATTTTTGTGAACGTAACGAATACAAATTTATCCGAAGTTACGAATTATCCGAAATAACGAATGACGCATTTAAACAACTGGAACGGAACAAATTAATAACAAATAATAATAATAAAATGTTTTATTATTGTTATATATTATTAATAATGTGTTCCGTTCCATCCGTTTAGATACGGCATTCGTTATTTCGGATAATTCGCAACTTCAGATAAATTGGGATTCGTTACGTTCACTAACAGTCAAATTTAAAAGGAAATTTCAATATCTCTAATTTAGTAGTTATTTTTTAAGATTTTCTTGTTTTTGGATTTTTTTTCGAATTTCCGAATTTTCGAGTATTCAAATCTACGAATATTTGAAAAAAATTAGGTAAACGGGTTTTCGTTAATTTGGATGTTTCCGAAATTAACAAATTTGTTAAAAAACAAACAAACTGCACATGTCTACTTCCGATCACAGCTAGATGACCGACTGTGCGGTCACAATGATGGGGGTGCTGATTGAATGTGCTTCCATGTGCACTGCATTACTTTAACTGAAAATTGCGTGGCTGTGCGACACTGTACCCAATACAAAAGTATGTCCCCCCCACAAATAGAGATTTCTTTTGGTGGTATTTGATCACCTCTGCGGTTTTTATTTTTTGCGCTATAAACAAAAAAAGACAATTAAAAAAATATATATACTGTATATACTCGAGTTTTTCAGCACATTTTTTTGTGCTGAAAATGCCCCCCTCGTCTTATACTCAAGTCACCTTTTTGCGCCTGATCTCCCGAATTTTGGGGACCCGGTACCGGCCGGTCGTAGGTCCCCTGAACTTGGCACACATGTAGCCCCACTCTTCCTTTAAAAGTGTGCAAAGTTTGTTGTCTAGGGGGACCTACGGCCGGGGAGCACCGATTTTTCAAAGCCGGGCACCCCTTCTATAGTCTAGTTATGGACACGGTGAGGCATGGGCACAGTGAGGCATGGGCACAGTGAGGCATGGGCACAGTGAGGCATGGGCATAGTGAGGCATGGACACAGTGAGGCATGGGCACAGTGAGGCATGGACACAGTGAGGTATGGACACAGTGAGGCATGGGCATAGTGAGGCATGGACACAGTGAGGTATGGACACAGTGAGGCATGGGCATAGTGAGGCATGGACACAGTGAGGTATGGACACAGTGAGGTATGGACACAGTGAGGTATGGACACAGTGAGGCATGGACACAGTGAGGCATGGACACAGTGAGGCATGGGCACAGTAAGGCATGGACACAGTGAGGCATGGGCACAGTGAGGCATGGGCACAGTGAGGCATGGACACAGTGAGGCATGGGCACAGTGAGGCATGGACACAGTGAGGCATGGGCATAGTGAGGCATGGACACAGTGGGGCACAGTGAGGCATGCAGATGGACATCCTAGGCTTATACTCGAGTCAATACGTTTTCCCATTTTTTTGTGGTAAAATTAGGTGCCTCGGCTTATACTCGAGTATATACTGTATATCTATTTTTTAATAGCCACTTTCTGCTATTAAACATATCCAATGAATAAATGTAAAAAATCGAATTTCTTCATCCATTTAGGCCGATATGTACTCTGCTCCAAGAAGTGTATATTGATCGGTTTGCGCATTGTTTATGTGTATTGTATGTTGTGCTTTTACTAGGGGAAGTGATTGCATTTCATTCCCTGCTTTGAGCGGAAAAATAAATCCAAGACTTCCCTTGCTGACAGGACAGGGCTCCTGCCTTGTTTACATAAGAAGAGCCCTGTCCTGTGTGTTTTTTTGGACGATCGGTGGGGGGCAGTGGTGATCTATTGGCCGGCACCCGCTGATCGTTATATGCTGTGTTTAATCACACCACAGCCATGCGAATGGAACTTTTGGCTCAACCCAGTTGCGGTCCGTCCATTAGGAATGCACGGCGCTGCCCCCCATCCATGCGCCCTGCCCCCTGATCTACATGCAGGGTGCCCTATGCATGGATTACATTTTTTTTTTAAGCACATGATTATAGCCTCTGGCACTAATAGGCTTCAAAAAAGGGTGGGCTCGGTTCGCAGAGCACTGTACCCAAGGTCCACATAGTTGTGTGACAATAGCGAATGAATATTCGCTATTGTAACACTGATTCTCCTCCTGGCCAATCAGAAAGCGGGTGGTGAGACCTGTCACCTGATTATCCAAAAGGAGATCTGATCTGATTGGCTGCCAGGAGAAGGAGGGAGGAGACGTAGGGGAAGCGAGGAAGCAGCCGGAGAGAACAGCCCATGGAGAAGCCGACGCCGCCCGCCCCCTGAGATGGGGTAAGTGCGGGGCCCCGACTACTGACTGACCTGGTTAGGGTGCCACCCGTGACCCCCGTAGGGTGACCACATTTCTAAACTACAATTCAGGGACACCCCCCTTCCCAAAAATCAGCTTGGGCTGTAACGAATCACAGCACAGGGAATGAACATAAGAGGCGGGATTTATGATTTCTCCAATCACAAACAGGGGGCGGGGACTGTGCTCCTCCAGGCATTCCTGGCCAGGACAAGTACTGTCAGTGAGTAAAGCGGTGATGTGGCGGCCTTTTTTGGGGGCATCAGATTGGCCGGGGGGGGGGGGGGGGGCGGCTGTGCCAGTTCCATTCCGGGACACTGTATTGTGCTGGAATGAAGGTGCCTTGGACAGACCTGTAAATTGCCGGGACTGTCTTGGGCAATCTGGGACACGTGGTCACCCTAGACCCCTGTCACCCGGCCAACCAAGTGAACGGGTAGGTAGGGGGTTGGTCTTTGCAGTCCGTGAGAGGGAGGTGGTGTCGGCTGGTTTATTGTTTGCCACCCACGCCCCCCAGAAAAAAATAACGCAAGGCGCCACTGGCTCCACCATAGGTAGGTACAGGGCCGATCCGCCCTATAGGCTCGCTATGCAAGCCGCTTAGGGCCCCGAAAAGCTGTGAAGGCCCCCCCAAATTACTAGAGGCCCCACCTGGTGATAAGTCATTTTCGGCCTCCCTCACCCCGCTTCTCAACAACTCGCTGGCTGCATGGGAGAAGTGGTAAAGTCAGCACCCCCTGCGTCTCACTTTAATGTGTGATTTCCGACAGCAGAACACCCCCTCCTCCCGCTTCTCAACTTTAATCTTTAACCACTTAACCCCCGGACCATATTGCTGGTCAAAGACCAGAGCATTTTTTGCGATTCAGCACTGCGTCGCTTTAACTGACAATTGCGCGGTCGTGCGACGTGGCTCCCAAACAAAATTGGCGTCCTTTTTTCCCCCCAAATAGAGCTTTCTTTTGGTGGTATTTGATCACCTCTGCGTTTTTTAGTTTTTGCGCTATAAACAAAAATGCAGCGACAATTTTGAAAAAAAATTATATTTTTTACTTTTTGCTATAATAAATATCCCCCAAAAATATATAAAAAAACGTTTTTTTCTTCAGTTTAGGCCGATACGTATTCTTCTACCTATTTTTGGTAAAAAAAATCACAATAAGTGTTTATTGATTGCTTTGCGCAAAAGTTATAGCGTTTACAAAATAGGGGGTATTTTTATGGCATTTCTATTAATATTTTTTACTAGTAATGGCGGCGATCAGCGATTTTTTTTTCGGTACTGCGACCTTATGGCGGACACTTCGGACACTTTTGACACATTTTTGGGACCATTGTCATTTTCACAGCAAAAAATGCATTTAAAATGCATTATTTATTGTGAAAATGACAGTTGCAGTTTGGGAGTTAACCACAGGGGGCGCTGTAGGAGTTAGGGTGCACCTAGTATGTGTTTACAACTGTAGGGGGGTGTGGCTGTAGGACTGACATCATCGATCGAGTCTCCCTATAAAAGGGATCACTCGATCGATGCGCCGCCACGGGGAAGCACGGGGAAGCCGTGTTTACATACGGCTCTCCCCGTTCTTCAGCTTTCTAGCGGGTCGGGCCCCCCCCCCCCCCGCTGCGTGCGGCGGGCGGCTTACCTCGGGGAGCGATCGCGACGGAGCGGCTATAAACGAATAGCCGCGCCGTCGTCCCGGATCGCTCCCCGAGGTAAGCCGCCCGCCGCACGCAGCGGGGGGGGGGGGGGCCCGACCCGCTAGAAGGCAGGGACGTATATATACGCCCATCTGCCTGTACGTGCCATTCTGTGGACGTAAATAGGCGTGCGGCGGGCGTTAAGTGGTTAATGTGACATGTCACTGTCGGCAGCGCCCCCCCGCTTCTCAACTTTAATGTGACATGTCATTTTGCTTAGGGCCCCAGGGAGGTCAGGATCAGCACTGGGTAGGTAGTCTGTAGTAGTTTTATTTCCGGGTGGAGTCCTCCTTTAAGATAAACTCTCTGACCTTTTATTTTTATGCAACATAAACCGCAAAGCCTTTCTGCCATTTGCATGTGCACTGGGCTGAGCTTGTAAAATGAAAAGCCGCGCTCCGCGCCCGGTCACAACGTAATTATTATGGAGGCCTCTCCGCTGCTGAGTCTGGCCGTCTGCGAAGCTGCAGCCCCCGAAGTGACTCGGAGAGGCGAGGAAATGAGAATCTCTTCCCACAGCCGACTCTATAATTATATGTCAGGGTGATGTACTGCCGCTGATTGCCGTACAATAGGCAGCGAGCGCGGCTCAGTGTAATGTCACAACATGTTATATGTAATTATAGGATGGGAGAACACGGGTTGTGACTAATGTTTAGAAGCGATGGGCGGAAAGCGGCGTGTGAGCCTTCCTTTATTGGAGGAAAGTGATGTCTCTCACGGTAACCAATCAGATCATGGAAAATGACGAAAGTAGGAATATGATTGGTCTATTAGTGTTACGAATAATATTTAAAAAGCGGCCATGTAAGTATTTCTAAACACAAGTACAAATGTGTCATATGTTGCAGATTACCGGGCCTTAGATGTGACGACTGCATTCGTTTCCTTTTTTAATGCTAAGAACTTTTTCTACAAGTACAGAATATAATACCTGCTGATTCTGCAAAAAGTGTGCTGATAACTTACTGAATTGGGGCTACCATAGGGGAGTACGGGTAGTACTTCTGCACCATGTCCAGGCCTGATAGGGCCAGCAGGAGAGACCGGGCCCAACAGAAGCGGCCCCAGTCCAGCCTCTTTTCAGCAGCATGCAAGAGAGCAATGCAGCATCAGTCTAAATCAATCCTCTGGGAAATTCTGCTGAAATCTCAAAATTTTCAGCAGATTACCATAAACATCTCCCAATTTATCTCTAGGAGTGTCCAGCAGAGTTCTCCTCTACATCTAGGAGTGTCCATCACAGTTCTCCTCTACATCTAGGAGTGTCCAGCAGAGTTCTCCTCTACATCTAGGAGTGTCCAGCAGAGTCCTCCTCTACATCTAGGAGTGTCCAGCAGAGTCCTCCTCTACATCTAGGAGTGTCCAGCAGAGTCCTCCTCTACATCTAGGAGTGTCCAGCAGAGTTCTCCTCTACATCTAGGAGTGTCCAGCAGAGTCCTCCTCTACATCTAGGAGTGTCCAGCAGAGTCCTCCTCTACATCTAGGAGTGTCCAGCAGAGTCCTCCTCTACATCTAGGAGTGTCCAGCAGAGTTCTCATCTACATCTAGGAGTGTCCAGCAGAGTCCTCCTCTACATCTAGGAGTGTCCAGCAGAGTTCTCATCTACATCTAGGAGTGTCCAGCAGAGTCCTCCTCTACATCTAGGAGTGTCCAGCAGAGTTCTCATCTACATCTAGGAGTGTCCAGCAGAGTTCTCATCTACATCTAGGAGTGTCCAGCAGAGTCCTCCTCTACATCTAGGAGTGTCCAGCAGAGTTCTCATCTACATCTAGGAGTGTCCAGCAGAGTCCTCCTCTACATCTAGGAGTGTCCAGCAGCGTTCTCATCTACATCTAGGAGTGTCCAGCAGAGTCCTCCTCTACATCTAGGAGTGTCCAGCAGAGTCCTCCTCTACATCTAGGAGTGTCCAGCAGAGTTCTCATCTACATCTAGGAGTGTCCAGCAGAGTCCTCCTCTACATCTAGGAGTGTCCAGCAGAGTTCTCATCTACATCTAGGAGTGTCCAGCAGAGTCCTCCTCTACATCTAGGAGTGTCCAGCAGAGTTCTCATCTACATCTAGGAGTGTCCAGCAGAGTCCTCCTCTACATCTAGGAGTGTCCAGCAGCGTTCTCATCTACATCTAGGCGTGTCCAGCAGCGTCCTCCTCTACATCTAGGAGTGTCCAGCAGAGTTCTCCTCTACATCTAGGAGTGTCCAGCAGAGTTCTCCTCTACATCTAGGAGGGTCCAGCAGAGTTCTCCTCTACATCTAGGAGTATCCAGCAGAGTTCTCCTCTACATCTAGGAGTGTCCATCAGAGTTCTCCTCCATATCTAGCTATCAATTGTTGCCACTGTGCCATCCATTGTCGCCACTGTGCCATGCCATCAAATGCAGCCACTGTGCCATCAAACGTAGCCACTATGCCATCAATTGTCACCACTGTGCCCATCAATTGTCGCCACCGTGCCATGCCATCAAACGCAGCCACTGTGCCATCAATTGTCACCACTGTGCCATCAATTGTCGCCACTGTGCCATGCCATCAATTGTCGCCACTGTGCCATCAATTGTCGCCACTGTGCCATACCACCAATTGTCGCCACTGTGCCATGCCATCAATTGTCGCCACTGTACCATGCCATCAATTGTCGCCACTGTGCCATGCCATCAATTGTCGCCACTGTACCATGCCATTAAATGCAGCCACTGTGCCCATCAATTGTCGCCACTGTGCCATGCCATCAATTGTCGCCACTGTACCATGCCATCAAATGCAGCCACTGTGCCCATCAATTGTCGCCACTGTACCATGCCATCAAACGCAGCCACTGTGCCCATCAATTGTTGCCACTGTGCCATGCCATCTAGGTCTATACGATATATCCGATGCTAGGTCTATATGATATATCCGATGCTAGGTCTATACGATATATCCGATACTAGGTCTATACGATATATCCGATGCTAGGTCTATACGATATATCCGATACTAGGTCTATACGATATATCCGATGCTAGGTCTATACGAGATATCTGATGCTAGGTCTATACGATATATCTGATGCTAGGTCTATATGATATATCCGATGCTAGGTCTATACGATATATCCGATGCTAGGTCTATATGAGATATCTGATGCTAGGTCTATACGATATATCTGATGCTAGGTCTATACAATATATCCAATGCTAGGTCTATACGATATATCCGATGCTAGGTCTATACAATATATCCAATGCTATGTCTATACGATATATGCGATGCTAGGTCTATACGATATATCTGATGCTAGGTCTATACGATATATCTGATGCTAGGTCTACACGATATATTCGATGCTAGGTCTATACGATATATCTGATGCTAGGTCTATACGATATATCCGATGCTAGGTCTATACGATATATCCGATGCTAGGTCTATACGATATATCCGATGCTAGGTCTATACGATATATCCGATGCTAGGTCTATACGATATATCCGATGCTAGGTCTATACGATATATCCGATGCTAGGTCTACACGATATATCCGATGCTAGGTCTATACGATATATCCGATGCTAGGTCTATATGATATATCTGATGGTAGGTCTATACGATATATCTGATGGTAGGTCTATACGATATATCTGATGCTAGGTCTATATGATATATCTGATGGTAGGTCTATACGATATATCCGATGCTAGGTCTATATGATATATCTGATGCTAGGTCTATACGATATATCTGATGCTAGGTCTATACGATATATCTGATGCTAGGTCTACACGATATATTCGATGCTAGGTCTATACGATATATCCGATGCTAGGTCTATACGATATATCCGATGCTAGGTCTATACGATATATCCGATGCTAGGTCTATACGATATATCCGATGCTAGGTCTATACGATATATCCGATGCTAGGTCTATACGATATATCCGATGCTAGGTCTATACGATATATCTGATGCTAGGTCTATATGATATATCCGATGCTAGGTCTATACGATATATCCGATGCTAGGTCTATATGAGATATCTGATGCTAGGTCTATACGATATATCTGATGCTAGGTCTATACAATATATCCAATGCTAGGTCTATACGATATATCCGATGCTAGGTCTATACAATATATCCAATGCTATGTCTATACGATATATGCGATGCTAGGTCTATACGATATATCTGATGCTAGGTCTATACGATATATCTGATGCTAGGTCTACACGATATATTCGATGCTAGGTCTATACGATATATCCGATGCTAGGTCTATACGATATATCCGATGCTAGGTCTATACGATATATCCGATGCTAGGTCTATACGATATATCCGATGCTAGGTCTATACGATATATCCGATGCTAGGTCTATACGATATATCCGATGCTAGGTCTATACGATATATCCGATGCTAGGTCTATATGATATATCTGATGGTAGGTCTATACGATATATCTGATGGTAGGTCTATACGATATATCTGATGCTAGGTCTATATGATATATCTGATGGTAGGTCTATACGATATATCCGATGCTAGGTCTATATGATATATCTGATGCTAGGTCTATACGATATATCTGATGCTAGGTCTATACGATATATCTGATGCTAGGTCTACACGATATATTCGATGCTAGGTCTATACGATATATCCGATGCTAGGTCTATACGATATATCCGATGCTAGGTCTATACGATATATCCGATGCTAGGTCTATACGATATATCCGATGCTAGGTCTATACGATATATCCGATGCTAGGTCTATACGATATATCCGATGCTAGGTCTATACGATATATCCGATGCTAGGTCTACACGATATATCCGATGCTAGGTCTATACGATATATCCGATGCTAGGTCTATACGATATATCCGATGCTAGGTCTATACGATATATCCGATACTAGGTCTATACGATATATCCGATGCTAGGTCTATACGAGATATCTGATGCTAGGTCTATACGATATATCTGATGCTAGGTCTATATGATATATCCGATGCTAGGTCTATACGATATATCCGATGCTAGGTCTATATGAGATATCTGATGCTAGGTCTATACGATATATCTGATGCTAGGTCTATACAATATATCCAATGCTAGGTCTATACGATATATCCGATGCTAGGTCTATACAATATATCCAATGCTATGTCTATACGATATATGCGATGCTAGGTCTATACGATATATCTGATGCTAGGTCTATACGATATATCTGATGCTAGGTCTACACGATATATTCGATGCTAGGTCTATACGATATATCTGATGCTAGGTCTATACGATATATCCGATGCTAGGTCTATACGATATATCCGATGCTAGGTCTATACGATATATCCGATGCTAGGTCTATACGATATATCCGATGCTAGGTCTATACGATATATCCGATGCTAGGTCTATACGATATATCCGATGCTAGGTCTACACGATATATCCGATGCTAGGTCTATACGATATATCCGATGCTAGGTCTATATGATATATCTGATGGTAGGTCTATACGATATATCTGATGGTAGGTCTATACGATATATCTGATGCTAGGTCTATATGATATATCTGATGGTAGGTCTATACGATATATCCGATGCTAGGTCTATATGATATATCTGATGCTAGGTCTATACGATATATCTGATGCTAGGTCTATACGATATATCTGATGCTAGGTCTACACGATATATTCGATGCTAGGTCTATACGATATATCCGATGCTAGGTCTATACGATATATCCGATGCTAGGTCTATACGATATATCCGATGCTAGGTCTATACGATATATCCGATGCTAGGTCTATACGATATATCCGATGCTAGGTCTATACGATATATCCGATGCTAGGTCTATACGATATATCTGATGCTAGGTCTATATGATATATCCGATGCTAGGTCTATACGATATATCCGATGCTAGGTCTATATGAGATATCTGATGCTAGGTCTATACGATATATCTGATGCTAGGTCTATACAATATATCCAATGCTAGGTCTATACGATATATCCGATGCTAGGTCTATACAATATATCCAATGCTATGTCTATACGATATATGCGATGCTAGGTCTATACGATATATCTGATGCTAGGTCTATACGATATATCTGATGCTAGGTCTACACGATATATTCGATGCTAGGTCTATACGATATATCCGATGCTAGGTCTATACGATATATCCGATGCTAGGTCTATACGATATATCCGATGCTAGGTCTATACGATATATCCGATGCTAGGTCTATACGATATATCCGATGCTAGGTCTACACGATATATCCGATGCTAGGTCTATACGATATATCCGATGCTAGGTCTATATGATATATCTGATGGTAGGTCTATACGATATATCTGATGGTAGGTCTATACGATATATCTGATGCTAGGTCTATATGATATATCTGATGGTAGGTCTATACGATATATCCGATGCTAGGTCTATATGATATATCTGATGCTAGGTCTATACGATATATCTGATGCTAGGTCTATACGATATATCTGATGCTAGGTCTACACGATATATTCGATGCTAGGTCTATACGATATATCCGATGCTAGGTCTATACGATATATCCGATGCTAGGTCTATACGATATATCCGATGCTAGGTCTATACGATATATCCGATGCTAGGTCTATACGATATATCCGATGCTAGGTCTATACGATATATCCGATGCTAGGTCTATACGATATATCCGATGCTAGGTCTACACGATATATCCGATGCTAGGTCTATACGATATATCCGATGCTAGGTCTATATGATATATCTGATGGTAGGTCTATACGATATATCTGATGGTAGGTCTATACGATATATCTGATGCTAGGTCTATACGAGATATCCGATGCTAGGTCTATACGATATATCTGATGCTAGGTCTATACGATATATCCGATGCTAGGTCTAGACGATATATCCGATGCTAGGTCTATACAATATATCTGATGCTAGGTCTATACAATATATCTGATACTAGGTCTATACGATATATCCGATGCTAGGTCTATACGATATATCTGATACTAGGTCTATACGATATATCCGATGCTAGGTCTATACAATATATCTGATACTAGGTCTATACGATATATCCGATGCTAGGTCTATACGATATATCTGATGCTAGGTCTATACGATATATCCGATGCTAGGTTTACACGATATATTCGATGCTAGGTCTATACGATATATCTGATGGTAGGTCTATACGATATATCTGATGGTAGGTCTATACGATATATCTGATGGTAGGTCTATACGATATATCTGATGGTAGGTCTATACGATAAATCTGATGCTAGGTCTATACGATATATCTGATGCTAGGTCTATACGAGATATCCGATGCTAGGTCTATACGATATATCTGATGCTAAGTCTACACGATATATCCGATGCTAGGTCTATACGATATATCTGATGCTAGGTCTAGACGATATATCCGATGCTAGGTCTATACAATATATCTGATGCTAGGTCTATACGATATATCTGATGCTAGGTCTATACGATATATCCAATGCTAGGTCTATACGATATATCCAATGCTAGGTCTATACGATATATCCGATGCTAGGTCTACACAATATATCTGATGCTAGGTCTATACGATATATCTGATGCTAAGTCTATACAATATATCTGATACTAGGTCTATACGATATATCCGATGCTAGGTCTATACAATATATCTGATACTAGGTCTATACGATATATCCGATGCTAGGTCTATACGATATATCCGATGCTAGGTCTATACGATATATCCGATGCTAGGTCTATACGATATATCTGATGCTAGGTCTATACGATATATCTGATACTAGGTCTATACGATATATCTGATGCTAGGTCTATACGATATATCCGATGCTAGGTCTATACGATATATCCGATGCTAGGTCTATACGATATATCCGATGTTAGGTCTATACGATATATCTGATGCTAGGTCTATACGATATATCTGATACTAGGTCTATACGATATATCTGATGCTAGGTCTATACGATATATCCGATGCTAGGTCTATACGATATATCCGATGCTAGGTCTATACGATATATCCGATGCTAGGTCTATACGATATATCCGATGCTAGGTCTATACGATATATCCGATGCTAGGTCTATACGATATATCCGATGCTAGGTCTACACAATATATCCGATGCTAGGTCTATACGATATATCCGATGCTAGGTCTATACGATATATCCGATGCTAAGTCTATACGATATATCCGATGCTAGGTCTATACGATATATCCGATGCTAGGTCTATACGATATATCTGATGCTAGGTCTATACGATATATCCGATGCTAGGTCTATACGATATATCTGATGCTAGGTCTATACGATATATCTGATGCTAGGTCCACTTTAAGGAGAGCTTTACCCCAAGACATCTATGGGAGCCGTGGGCCGTACTAGTTATTCTGGTTATGACGCGCCCGCTCAGCGCAGAAAACCTTTGGATTCAACACAAGTTTAAATTAGCCAGAACGGCTTCACATGACGGTGCTTCAAGCCAATTATCTGTAAGTGATAATTAACTTCAACTTCTATCCATAACCTGCACACAGCAACATGTTCCTAATTGCCGGGATCTGGCTCTGCCTGCGTGAGAAATGCCTCCTCTCCATCGCTCTTGTGCAATTCTTCGCCTGTTAAGTGAAAGTAGGGCAACAACGAGGTGCCAATGACTTCGCTCGCCGTCTGGAGGGAACCAAGGAAAGAAAATTTAACGAGCCAATAAAGACGAGCGCCTAAGAATAGGTTTAAATTGTGTCGGCTGTTTTCTGCTGTTATAAGGACAAGCGCACCTTTCACAATAAAAAAATAAAATGAAAGGGCTGCTCCCTATTCCAGGCTGACATCATAGCTAATAGGACGGCTTCTATTAAGTTAAAGCCTTCTGTGTTGTCTGGGAACACATAGATAAACAGAAGAGATTCAGACTCAAGGCATCCTGGTTTCCAGAGGCGGCTCTAGGCTTTCTGAGGCCTTAGGCAAAACTTGACATGGGGCCCCACTCATGCCCATGATGGGAAAAATAATTCAAGGACAAGAGCCTCTTCCCCACAACCCTGGCCGGTGGTCTTCGGGCAGGGGGCTTATTGGATTCTAAAACCCCCTTTTAACAAGGTGGCCTCCAGATCCTGCTCTTTAATAGCTAAGGGGCGTGGGGCCATCAGGTGATGTCACCTGGTGAACCTGCCCCTTTGTGACATCATTGACTGAGGGCATGCTGGGTCGTTGACGTCACAAGGGGTGGGGTCACCGATATGCACTGGTTGTTAGGGATGCTGGCGGCTTCGCTCCTGAGTCCAGGCTCTTAACGCTGCATGAGCACAGCAACGTTAAGGTCCCCTGTCCCTCAAAACTGGGGAAATGCATTGGGGAAGTTAGTCGGCCGCGAGGCCCCTGTGAGTGCGAGGCCTTAGGCGACCGCCTAATTTGCCTAATTAAAGAGCCGCCTCTGCTGGTTTCCATTAGCTACAAAAGTCCATGTGACCTCATTTGAGAAGGCTTTTAGGCTTCGTTCACAGGGGTATAGTAAAGCGTTCGCCTGTAGAAGGCCATGTTCACCCACATAAGGAGGCACAGGTGTTCCATGCATCCCCATGCAGCGGCTGCATGAACAGCTCCCAATTTGACGCACCAGCACAGATGTCCGACAGTGGTTGTGTCTGTGCAGCCGCTGCTTCCCAATTAGAGACGAGAAGATGCCGCACACCACCAGACATCTACGATAAATCCAGGATTGGTTTGGCGAAACGTGCCAGAACATGGCCTGGCTGTGGCTGTGTCTGTGCAACTGTCATAGGTTGTGCTAGCGGGTTCCCCGCTGACGGCTAAATAAAAAAAAAAATTGCCGGCAATAAAAAATTGTGAAAAAAAACAGCACGGGCGCCCCTCCAATCCCCTAAAAGGGCCTGGTATGGTTTTCAAGGATTTGTAAAAAAAAAAATGGTGTGGGGGTCCCCCTCAAAATCCATACCAGACCCTTATCTGAGCACGCTGCCTGGCTTACAAGGAGGGGGGGTGAGCGAGTGCCCTCTCCTCCTGAACCAGGTCACATGCCCTCATCATGGGGGAGTGCTTTGGGGCCCCCAGATCCAGAAGGTGTATGGCGTACCCCTACTCAATCACCAAAAAAGTATACGCTTATTGGGATTATTATTATTTTTTTTTTACCAAAAACATATAGCAGAATACATATTGGCCTAAATGGATGAAGAATATTGTTTTATTTTTTATTTTTTATTGAATATGTTTTATAGCAGAAAGTAAAATATATATATATATATATTTTTTTTTCAAAATTGACGCTCTTTTTTTGTTTATAGCGCAAAAAATAAATACCGCAGAGTTGATCAAATACCACCAAAAGAAAGCTCTATTTGTGGGAAAAAAGGCCAAAATGTTTATTTTGGTACAGTCCCACTTATTTAAGTAATGCAGTTCTGTATTGCAAAAAATGGCCTGGTCATGAAGGGACCCCCACTATGCAAGCAGATTGCCTTATGTGAAACGGGGCCTCAGTGTTGATGGGGGAATCCCTCCCGTGGAGCTATTGTGGTCTCCCAGAAGGGGGCCGTCCTGGCCGGGAGAACACAAAGTGATTATTGCTAGTGGCTGTAGCCGCTGGCAATAATCTCATTAAAAAATACAATCAGCCTGTTCCCTGTAGAATCGGCCAAGATTCGAACCGTCTATGGCCGGATTTATAGCGGAGATACGCCGTTTTTTTTTTATTTTAAAGTCAGCAGCTACAAATACTGCAGCTGCTGACTTTTAAAATAAGGATACTTACCTGTCCAGGGCACCCGCGATGTCGGCACCCAAAGCCGATCCGACCCTCGGCTCTCGGGCGGAGGCGCCGCCACCTTAGGTAAGGAAATCAGGAAGTGAAGCTGGTTCCCTACTGCGCATGCGCGACTCGTGCTGTGCGATCCCACTGGTCCCTGCTGTCTTCTGGGATCTGTGTGTCTCTCAGAAGACAGTGGGGGGGGGGGGAGAAGGCGCCGGACGTGGCGTAGATGCCCGCAGGTGGCTCGGGTATCTATGCCTGGAAGTGGGAGCAAAATACCAGTATTAGACAGGTATCTGCTCCTCCCCCCCTGAAAGGTGCCAAATGTGACACCGGAAGGGGGGGGGAGGAACCGGAAAAGCGGTAAGTTCCATTTTTGGGTACAAATTGACGACCTTTTTTCCCACAAATACAGACTTATTTTGGTGGTATTTGATCACCTCTGCGGTTTTTATTTTTTGTGCTATAAACAAAAAAAGAGTGAAAATATTGAAAAAAATAAATCTTTTTGCTATAATAACACCTCCTTTTTTTTTTTGTAAAACGTGATTTTTTTTCTCAGTTTAGGCCGATATATATTCTTCTACATATTTTTGGTAAAAAAAAAATTGCAATAAGCGTATATTGATTGGTTTGTGTAAAAGTGATAGCGTCTACAAGATAGGGGATAGATGTATAGCATTTTTATTATTATTATTTTTTTTTCGACGATTTTTATCGAGACTGCGACATTATGGCGGACACATTGGACACTTTTGACACATTTTTGGGACCATTGGCATTTATACAGCGATCAGTGCTATAAAAATTCGCTGATCACTGTTAAAATGTCACTGGCAGGGAAGCGGTTAACACTAGGGGGCGGCGATCAAGGGGTTAATTGTGTTCCCTAATGTGTGTTCTAACTGAAGGGGGAATGGGACTGACTTAGAGGAAATTACAGATCGTGGTTCCTAGCTATTAGGAACTCACGATCTGCATTTCCTCAGCTCACATAACAGGGATGTGTGTGTTTACACACACACACACACGTCCTTGATCTGACTCTCGTGACCGGAGAACGCTTGCGGCTGGCGGTCATGAGCATTGGCACCCCTGTGGTGCAGCCCGTGCGCGCCTACTAGCCCTCTTAACCACTAGCCGACCAGCCGCCACAGTTTTACGTGATTTCGCATTTCAGCCATTAGGGGCGCGCCCTGCTCGCCCCTGTTGCCGACGCACGTGCCGGCGGGCGCAATCACCGCTGGGCACCCGCGATCGCTCGGTAAACACAGAGCTCCCGGTCCTTTTAGGGGGAGAAATGACTGATCGCATGTTAATACAATGTATGAACAGCGATCTATCATTTCCCCTAGTCCGTCCCACCCCCCCTTTATTTGGAACACACCTAAGGAACATAATTAACCCCTTCCTCGCCCCTAGTATTAACCCCTTCCCTGCAAGTGACATTTTTACAGTAATCAATGCATTTTTATAGCACTGATCGCTATAAAAATGCCAATGGTCCCAAAAATTAGTCAAAAGTGTTCCGAAGTGTCCGCCGTAAGGTCGCAGTGCCAATAAAATTCGCAGATCGCCGCCATTACTAGTACAAAAAAAAATATTTATAAAAATGCCATAAAACTATCCCCTATTTTGTAGACGCTATAACTTGTGCGCAAACCAATCAATAAACGCTTATTGCAATTTATTTTTTACAAAAAATATGTAGAAGAATACGTATCGGCCTGAACTGGGGAAAAAAATAGTTTTTTTATATATTTTTGTGGGATATTTATTACAGCAAAAAGTAAAAAAAATATTCATTTTTTTTTCAAAATTGTCGCTCTATTTTTGTTTATAGCGCAAAAAATAAAAACCGCAGAGGTGATCAAATACCACCAAAAGAAAGCCCTATTTGTGGGAAAAAAAGGACGCCGATTTTGTTTGGGAGTCACGTCGCACGACCGCGCAATTGTCAGTTAAAGCGACGCAGTGCCGAATTGCAAAAAGTGGCCCGGTCATTGACCAGCAAAATGGTCCGGGGCTGAAGTGGTTAAAGCGACTACGACGGTTCGTGCAGCGCAGCCAAGCTGCCGCAGTATAACTGCCGCGGCTGGTCCGCAATCTGTTAAATACCAGCAAATAAATACATTTAAAAAAAAAAAGCTCTGTTTGAGTAAAAAAAAATGATAAAAATGTCATTTGGGTACAGTGTAGCATGACCGCGCAATTGTCATTTAAAGTGTGACAGCGCTGAAAGCTGAACATTGGCCTGGGCAGGAAGGGGGTAAAAGTGCTTGGTATTGAAGTGGTTAAGGGAGCAAATAGGAGAAGTTTGGTGTTAAAGCGGAAGTAAAACCATTCATTTAACAGTTTAAAGGGGTGGTTCACCCTAAAAACGACTTTCTAGTATTACAATGGCCCCCCACATTACAATACAATTATGGTTATTATGTTTTTTTTTATGCTGTACATACCTCGGTACAGCTAATTCACCCGTGGCTTCCGGGTTGCGAGTCCCGCGGGAGTGGGCGTTCCTAACTTGCTGGTGATTGACGTGATGACCAAAAACGAGCTCCCCCCCGTCGCGTAAGCTGCGTCACGATTGCCGAAAGGAGCCGAACGGCGGTGCGCAGGCGCAGTATAGAGCCGACTCGCCGTTCGGCTCCTTTCGCCAATCGTGAAGCAGGTTACGCGACGGGGGGAGCTCGTTTTTGGTCATCACGTCAATCACAAACAAGTTAGGAACACCCAATCCTGCGGGACTCGCAACCCGGAAGCCACGGGTGAATTAGCTGTACCAAGGTATGTACAGCATAAAAAAAAACATAATAGGCATAATCATATTGTAATGTGGGGGGCCATTGTAATACTAGAAAGTCGTTTTTAGGGTGAACCTCCCCTTTAAAAAAACAGTTACATTTCCGGCACATGCAGGGAATGTAACACTCCCATTGGCTGCGCTCTCAACCAAACTGTTAAATCATCCAATGGCTGGTGTCATAACTGATCACATGTGCAGCATCATGGCAGTTGTAGATCAAGAGGCCAAGATGGCCGCTTTCTTGGCTGTAAATGATGGGAGGGTTTACTTCCACTTTAAGGTTTACATGTACCTTAAAATTGCGTCTGTCCAGCGCGTTCCTGATATGTTTTGATCACACGACAGATTCTGTCATTGCGTTTCCTGCGGAATGTTCATTGAGGATCTGCTAATTGAGTATTCACTTCCAGGAGGGATAATTGCGGCCGGTGAATCTTGCCTTCAGCAAAACAAATCCAACAAAAGACCTTTAAGGATGATGTGGATCCCAGATCCCAGGTCACCATTTACTGGCCTTTTGTTGTCCCCCCACCAGCAGTATTATTTACACAAATGAGGATTCTTTGATACTCTGAAGTTACAGTGGCCCATTGATTCGCCATCATTAGGAATATCATCACATTAGTCATCTCGGGGGGCCGCGTTGTATGTGTCTGTCAGTGTCCTCCTAATAGAATGCCACAAGAGAGGAGAAACGCATTAATGATTCATTACTTAAGTCGAGCTAGAATCTCCTGAAGGGATTCAACGTATCCTTAGCTATCCCTATGTGGGAAGAGCCGCTATTATTGACTTTCAGGATGTTATTATTATAATGAGGAGCTGGCTGTTCAGGAGCAATGGTAGTAAACAAGCAAACTGAGGCAACTAGAGAAATACCGATCCTACCAAATCCAAAGTTCACCACCAGTTTAGAGACCCCCCTCGTCAGTGGCGGCTGGTGCTCAAAATTTTTGGGGGCGCAAACAAACTGAATTGCAGCCACTGTGCCCATCAATTGCTGCCACTGTGCCCATCAATTGCCGCCACTGTGCCCATCAAACGCAGCCACTGTGCCCATCAATTGCCGCAAACTGTGCCCATTAATTGTCGCCACTGTGCCCATCAATTGCCGCCACTGTGCCCATCAATTGTCGCCACTGTGCCCATCGAGCTCAGCCACTATGCCCATCAAACTCAGCTACTGTGCCCACTAATTGCTGCCACTGTGCCCATCAATTGCTGCCACTGTGCCCATCAATTGCTGCCACTATGCCCATCAAACTCAGCTACTGTGCCCATCAATTGCTGCCACTGTGCCATCAAGCGCAGCCACTGTGCCCATCAATTGCTGCCACTGTGCCATCAAACGCAGCCACTGTGTCCATCAATTGCCACCACTGTGCCCATCAATTGCCGCCACTGTGCCCATCAATTGTCACCACTGTGCCCATCAATTGCCGCCACTGTGCCCATCAATTGTCACCACTGTTCCCATCAAGCTCAGCCACTGTGCCCATCAAGCTCAGCTACTTTGCCCATCAATTGCTGCCACTGTGCCATCAAGCGCAGCCACTGTGCCCATCAAGCTCAGCCACTGTGCCCATCAAACACAGCCACTGTGCCATCAAACGCAGCGGCCGTGCCCATCATAGGCAGCCACTGTGCCCATCAAACGCAGCCCCTGTGCCCATCAAACGCAACCACTGTATCCATTAAACGCAGCCACTGTACCCATTAAATGCAGCCACTGTGCCCATCAAATGCAGCCACTGTACCCATCAAGCGCAGCTGCTGTGCCCATCATACGCAGCCACTGTGCCCATCAAACGCAGCCACTGTGCCCATCAAACGCAGCCACTGTGCCATCAAACGCAGCTACTGTACCAATCAATTGCTGCCAGTGTGCCCCATCAATTGCCGCTTCTGTGCCCCATCAAATGCTGCCAGTGTGCCCATCAATTGCCGCTTCTGTGCCGCAGCAAATGCTGCCAGTGTGCCCATCAATTGCCGCTACTGTGCCCCATCAAATGTTGCCAGTGAGCATCGCCCGGCACTTACCTGTCTCGCAGCGGGTCAGCGGCGGTGTCTTGCACGTCCTTGATGTCTTCTTCCATCCTCTCTATCAGGCATCCAATCACAGCTCCTGACGTTTCAGCCAATCAGGTGATAGGTAACAGACCTGAGCACATAATTGGCTGAGAGACGTGAAAAACGACAAGAAAAATTCAAACAGGTTCTAGAAAAAATTCGAGCATTTTTCTCGTCATGAAAAATGGTCGTGTGAGCCTGTGCCCATCAAGCCCAGCCACTGTGCCCATCAAATGCAGCTACTGTACCCATCAATTGCTGCCAGTGTGCCCCATCAATTGCCGCTACTGTGCCCGATCAAATGCTGCCAGTGTGCCCATCAATTGCCGCTAATGTGCCCCATCACATGCTGCCAGTGTGCCCATCAATTGCCGCTACTGTGCCCCATCACATGCTGCCAGTGTGCCCATCAATTGCCGCTACTGTGCCCCATCAAATGCTGCCAGTGAGCATCGCCCGGCACTCACCTGTCTCGCAGAGGATCAGCGACGGTGTCCTGCACGTCCTCGATATCTTCTTCCGTCCTCAGCATGGGTGGCACTGTCTGCAACACGTTATGGCATTGGCGGCATGGGTGGCACTGTTTGTAGCACATTATAGCATTGGCGGCATGGGCGGCACTGTCTGCAGCATTGGTGGCAGGGGTGGCACAGACTCGGCCATAACGCATTTGCTGCCTGCAGAGACAGTGCCACCCCTGCCACCAATGCCACCATGCCACCAATGCTGCTGCAGACAGATACAGCAAGCACACACCTGTGTTAGCCGGGCCCCACGAGGCACTTCCTCTCTGATCCTGCTGCTGTTGCCTGGAGTGTCAGTCACAAACAATTTTAGATGTCAGTTGCTTATTTCTGCCCCCGCCGCCACTGCCGTTCGTCCTCACCGCTTCTACTCCAGTCTCGCTGTCTCTGGCCGAGAACAGAGCAGAGCGGAGGGAGAGATATCACTCCGCCAGGGAAGGCAATGTGCAGGCCGGGACTTGAGCCACATGAGGAGCGGGAGCCGAAGAAATAGTCCCTCCCTCCCACTCACAAGAACATCATTACCGAGGTAGCAAAAAATAGAAGAAAAAACTGAAAAGTCGGAGAGGGGCGGGGGGATGAGGATGATGGGTCATGGGGTGCTGGCCCAGAATTTGGCCCAGATTCACATACATTGGCGCATATATATGCCGGCGTAGCGTATCGAATATACGCTACGCCGACGCAGCGCAGAGAGGCAAGCACAGTATTCAGGAAGCCAGTGCTCCCACTCGCTCTCAAATCTACGCTGGGTTTCCTCGGCGTAAGCCAGCGTAGGTGGAAGTGGGCGTGAGCCATGCTAATGAGGTGTGACCCCATGCAAATGATGGGCCAAGCGCCATAGAAGTACTTAAAACGAACTGCGCATGCACCGTCCCGTGGCCGCATCCCAGTGCGCATGCTCAGAATCATGTCGAAACAACTGCCTAAGATACGTCGAATCACTGCCTACGACGTGAACGTAACCTACGCCTAGTCATATTCACGTACAACGTAAACGACAAAAGATACGACGACTTGTGTTCCCTGGTCCATACCTTTGCATGAGTTGCGCCTCCTATATGAGGAATAACTTTACGGCGGACGTACAACTTACGCAAACCGCGTATATTATGCGCCGGGCGCAACTACGTTCGTGAATAGGCGTATCTCCCTCATTTGCATATGTGCATAGAAAATCAATGGGAGCGGAAAATGCGCCCAGCGTAAATATGCGCCCACGATACGACGGCGTAGGCAAGTTACGTCGGTCGTAGGAAGCCTATTTTTAGGCGTATCTCAGATTGTGGGCATGGCGCACAGATACGACGGCGCATAGTTACACTTACGTGGCGTATCTCGAGATACGTCGGCGTAAGTCCTTTGTGAATCCGGGCCTATATATTTTTTTGATTATTCTGCATCAATTCGGTCTCTGTGCAGATTGCCGGGCCCCCCTGCTGGCCGGGCCCGGTACAACAGGGCCTATCAGCGGCCCTGAATGCAACCCTTGATAGATTGAAACTCGGCATATGACAGCTCTACGCGTTTCGTGGAGGTTATGTCCACTCTTCAGGAGCATGCGCAGAACTTGTATCTGTAATGGAGTAAGGGAATAGCTATTAAAAAAAAAAAGATAATAATTGGAATGGAAGGAGTCTCACTTTCTGAGATGCCTCAAGATACATAAGGATAGTTATTAGCACCATCTGGGATGACATGAAGGATAAACATTTGTAAATGGAGCAGAAGGAGAAGGAGGCTTAGAAGGCACGTCATTTGTCTCCTATGAAGCCCATCTATTCTGACTGTCCATTTAGCACACAGATCAATAACCCTTACTTAAACCCCATTCTCTCTTTAGCGATTAGAGACCCGACGTTTGTGTAATAGAAGTTCCTTTTGTTACATCTGAGAAGAGCCCTAGTGTAAATGGAGAACAGAAAACAGCGTCTGTCCTATTCACACCCATCAAACTAATAGAGTCTAATGAGGAAACTGCTGACCAGCTGAAAGGCTAAAAAGAATCTTGACCGTTATTCATGTCATGAAAAAAAACGACGTTTTTCTCTACGTTCGTGAAAAAAAAATGCTCTAGCAAAGCGCGGTGACGTACAACACGTACGACGGCACTATAAAGGGGAAGTTCCATTCGAATGGCGCCACCCTTTGGGCTGCTTTTGCTAATTTCCCCGTCTCATAACTTGCTTCTGAGCATGCACGTTTTTTCCCCCTCGTTAAAGCGTACACACGACCATTTTTCACGACGTGAAAAACGATGAGAAAAAATAGAGCAGGTTCTAGAAAAAATGTGGGCATTTTTCTCGTCGAAAAAAAATGCTCTGGAGCCTACACACGACCATTTTTCACGACCAATTTAACCACTTAAGGACCGTCCTCCTGGACATATGCGTCGGCAGAATGGCACGGCTGGGCACAAGCACGTACAGGTATGTCCTCTTTAAGTGCCCAGCCGTGGGTCACGGAGCTCCATGACCGCCGCCGCGGGACCAGCGGACCCGATCGCCGCTGGAGTCCCGCGATCGCTCCCCGGAGCTGAAGAACGAGGAGAGCCGTGTGTAAACACAGCTTCCCCGTTCTTCTCTGTGGCGCTGTCATTGATCGTGTGTTCCCTGATATAGGGAAACACGATCAATGATGTCACACGTCCAGCCCCACCCCCCTACAGTTAGAAACACATATAAGGTCACACTTAACCCCTTCAGCGCCCCCTAGTGGTTAACTCCCAAACTGCAATTGTCATTTTCACAGTAAACAATGCATCTGTATAGCATTTTTTGCTGTGAAAATGACAATTGTCCCAAAAATGTGTCAAAATTGTCCGATGTGTCCGCCATAATGTCGCGGTCACGAAAAAAATCGCTGATCGCCGCCATTACTAGTAAAAATATTTTTTTTAATAAAAATGCAATAAAACTATCCCCTATTTTGTAAAACTATGGGGCAGATCCACAAAGGAAGTACGCCGGCGTATCTACTGATACGCCGACGTACTTTCAAATTTCCTGCGTCGTACCTTTGTTTTGAATCCTCAAAACAAGATACGACGGCATCTGGGTTAGATCCGACAGGCGTACGTCTTCGTACGCCTTCGGATCTTAGATGCAATACTTCGGCGTCCGCTGGGTGGCGTTCCCGTCGTAATCCGCGCTGAGTATGCAAATTAGCTATATCCGACGATCCACGAACGTACGAGCGGCCGTCGCATTCTTTTACGCCGTCTCTAGTCGGCTTTTTTCGGCGTATAGTTAAAGCTGCTATTTGGTGCCGTACGCAATGTTAAGTATGGCCGTCGTTCCTGCGTATAATTAAAAAAATATTTTTTTGTTTGCGTAAGTCGTCAGTGAATCGGGATGGACGTAATTTATGTCCACGTCAAAACAATGACGTCCCTGCGACGTCATTTAGCGCAATGCACGGCGGAAAATTTAGGGACGGCGCATGCGCAGATCGTTCGTCGCGGGGACGCGCTTCATTTAAATGAAACACGCCCCCTACCCGCATTTGAATTGCGCGCCATTACGCCGCGAGAGATAGACTACGCCGCCGTAACTTACTGCGCGAATTGTTTCTGGATTCGAAGCATACAAAAGTACGTTACGGCGGCGTAGCGTATCTCAGATACGCTGCGCCGGGGCAGATCTTTGTGGATCTGCCCCTATAAATTTTGCGCAAACCAATCGATAAACGCTTATTGCGATTTTTTTTTACCAAAAATAGGTAGAAGAATACGTATCGGCCTAAACTGAGGGAAAAAAACGTTTTTTTCATATATTTTTGGGGGATATTTATTATAGCACCACGACCCCCCTGAGTATTGTTGCTGACCATGTCTATGCCTTTATGACTACAGTGTCCCCATCTTCTGATGGCTCCTTCCAGCAGGATAATGCACCATGTCACAAAGATCCGATCATCTCACCACTGGACAATGAGGTCACTGTAATTCAATGGCCTCCACACCCACCATATTTGTTTTCTTGCCACCTACATGATTATGCCCCTGGGGCGGGGCGAACTGCGGGAGGAACGAGTTGAAGCTGCTTTAATCTGTTCGGTAAATGACCAGGAATGGTGTGTGACGGCCAGAATATCTCCTTATCTCTCAGTATGCCTTGGGTCAGGCTAACCCACTTCCAGCCTACACCCTCACAAAGGCTTCCACCCTACAGGATTATGGTCTAGGGGGATTAGAACGCCTGTCAGGTTGCATTGCTACTTCTGCAGAGACTCATCCTCTCTATTTGTTTACAATTATCATCAAAAGTGGAAGGAAAAGACAATCCAAAATTTTGAGTTGACACCAGAACAGGAATAGAGAGGAAATCTTCCAATGGGGACATGAGTCCTGGTGACAGCTCGGGATTCTCTCACTTTGGGGAGTTTTCCTCTCGCTTGCTGTGGCTATGGGACAGGAAGTGAAGACAAATCTCCCCAATGGGACACAGATGGCAAAAAAAAATAAAAGGGGTTAGAACTCTTGCTTAGTCTATCCAAAAATGAAAAAAAAAAAAAAAAAGTTTTGCCTACAATTCTACTTTAGGAATGAATGGCACTTGTGTGTACATTTTCACAATGCCAAAGTGTGAACAGAGCCTAAATGTATTATATTAATCACAAAAACTGTTGAGTGTCTGAATTTGACTTGGTGTTAGCCGTTTGAAGTCACTGCACAGCTGAGCTTAGAATGGAAGAGAAACAGTACAAGGAGCAAATCAATTGTACTCTACAAGAAGCCAATCAGTTGTACTCAACAAGGAGCCAATTAGATGTACTGTACAAGGAGCCAATCAGTTGTACTCTACAAGCAGCCAATCGGATGTACTGTACAAAGAGCCAATCAGTTGTACTGTACAAGAAGCCACTCAGTTGTACTGTACAAGGTGCCAATCAGATGTACTGTACAAGGAGCCAATCAGTTGTACTGTACAAGGAGCCAATCAGTTGTACTGTACAAGGAGCCAATCCGATGTACTGTACAAAGAGCCAATCAGATGTACTGTACAAGGAGCCAATCAGTTGTACTCTACAAGCAGCCAATCGGATGTACTGTACAAAGAGCCAATCAGATGTACTGTACAAGGAGCCAATCAGTTGTACTCTACAAGAAGCCACTCAGTTGTACTCTACAAGGTGCCAATCAGATGTACTGTACAAGGAGCCAACCAGTTGTACTCTACAAGGAGCCAATCAGTTGTACTCTACAAGGAGCCACTCAGTTGTACTCTACAAGGTGCCAATCAGATGTACTGTACAAGGAGCCAACCAGTTGTACTCTACAAGGAGCCAATCAGTTGTTCTCTACAAGGAGCCAATCAGTTGTACTGTACAACGAGCCAATCAGTTGTACTCTACAAGGAGCCAATCAGTTGTACTCCAGAAGGAGCCAATCAGTTGTACTCTACAAGGAGCCAATCAGTTGTACGCTACAAAAAGCCAATCAGTTGTACTCAACAAAGAGCCAATCAGATGTACTGTACAAGGAGCCAATCAGTTGTACTCAACAAGGAGCCAATTAGATGTACTCTACAAGAAGCCACTCAGTTGTACTCTACAAGAAGCCAATCAGTTGTACTCTACAAGAAGCCAATCAGTTGTACTCCAGAAAGAGCCAATCAGTTGTACTGTACAAGGAGCCAATCAGTTGTACTGTACAAGGAGCCAATCAGTTGTACTCTACAAGAAGCCAATCAGTTGTATTCTACAAGGAGCCAATCAGTTGTACTCTACAAGCAGCCAATCAGTTGTACTGTACAAGGAGCCAATCAGTTGTACTGTACAAGGAGCCAACCAGTTGTACTGTACAAGGAGCCAACCAGTTGTACTGTACAAGAAGCCAACCAGTTGTACTGTACAAGAAGCCAACCAGTTGTACTCTACAAAGAGCCAATCAATTGTACTGTACAAGGAGCCAATCAGTTGTACTCTACAAAGAGCCAATCAGTTGTACTGTAGTGTTCATCTGCTAACAACAGACATGCTGATAGGAGTTTAGAGCAGAGTGAAAGAGAGATGAGCTCATCAGTGTGCTGCTTCTCCTTTCTCGACCTAATGGCAGGCTGGGAATGGGGAGGAAACTTATTAGGAGGACCCTGCAGCAGAGAGGTGAGTATGCTTATTTTTTTAATGAACATGACTTTTTCACTTTAATGCCAGCACAGGAAAATGATGTCTCCTACCTTGTTGGAGAAGAGTATGCGGTGTGGCAGAACTGTGTAAATCCCAAGTCTGGATGGACAGGCGTACAAATACTTTGGCAGATAAAGCTCCCAGATACGTATTAATGGGTAGATTCAGGTAGGGGCGCGCAAAACTAGGTCGGCGTAGCCTAGCGTGTTTACACTATGCCGCCTTAAGTAAGAGAGGCAAGTACATGATTCACAAAGTACTTGCCTCCTTACTTAGGGCGGCGTAGTATAAATGCGGCGGGCGTAAGGGCGCCTAATTCAAATGGGTTGGGGGGGCGTGTTTAATGGCAATGAGGCTTGACCTCACGTTTTTGACGTTTTTTTGTCACTGCGCATGCGCCGGGCGACTACATTTCCCAGTGTGCATTGCGGTTACGTACGCCGCACGGGCCTATTGATTTCGACGTGGACGTAAACGACGTAAATCCCGATTCGCGGACGACTTACGCAAACGACGTTAAAATTTCGAAGAACGGCGGCCATACTTTAACATTGTTATTCCACCTAATAGGTGGAATAACTTTAGGCCTCCTAAGGCATTACGGAAACGGCGTAAAACGACTGCGGCGGCCGGGCGTACGTTCGCGAATCGGCGTACAAACTAATTTACATAATCTACGCCGACCGCAATGGAAGCGCCACCTAGTGGCCATCCGAAAAATTGCAATCTAAGATAGGACGGCTCAAGCCGTCCTATCTTAGATATGTTTAAGCGTATCTCTGTTTGAGCATACGCTTAAACATACGTCGGCGTAGATTCTGAGTTAGGTCGGCTTATCTACTGATAAGTCGGCCTAACTCTTACTGAATCTACCTATAAATAAAATTAGCTTGTTGCCTGGAGCTCAACTTTAAAGCACTAAAAAATATATATCTCCCCAGACAAAAAGAAAAAAGAAAAGAAAACTATTATATAAAGGTTGCTTTGAATATGTTCATCTAAATCCATGTAAAAGACAGAATAAGCCATAAATAGAGCCGGGTACAAGGGGAGCCATCTTTAAAAAACGCAAAGATATTTGATTATTTGTCTCTAGTCAAATATTGCAAGACCAATTAAAATGTATCATAACACTAAATAACATCCTCCCCCCCCCCCAATTGCCTAATGGCCCTGTCAGTGTTTAGAGCTGGCCCCCTCCTCTTAATGCCACTGGAAAGGGAGCGATTCCCCGAAGTCACTGTCTACTTAACTGTCCTAATGACCCAAACTGCAGTCACATATTTCCGTGTTGCCTTATTAATGAGCTCTAATGCTCTAATCAATTCTGCAGAGTTCAAAGCTTTTAGGACGGCAATCTTTGCATGGGGCGGTAAGCGAGGGGGTGTGTTTGTTGTTGGGGGAAGAAAGCATATATATCGCCATGAGACCATGGATCCATGTCATTGTCCGAGAATGTATTTAAAGAGGAGTTCCACCTAAAAATGGAACTTCCTCTTAACCCACTCCTCGCCCCCTTACATGCCACATTTGCCATGTAATTTTTTGGGGGGGGAGTGGGGGCTTCAGGAGAAGGGGACTTCCTGTCCCACTTCCTCCTTCCGCCGAGGGGCTGGAAAGGCGATTAGCTTAATCGCCTTTTCACAGACCCTCCCTGTAGGCGAGCGCCTGTCCAATCGGACGGCGCCGCTCGCGCATGCACAGTGGGTGCCCGACCGTGAAGCCGAAAGCTGTCACTGCCGGGTGCCCACACTAAGAATGAAGAGGGGGGCCGAGGAGCGGAGCCCCGGCCGGCGCGTCGCAGGAGCCGTGGAGCAGGTAAGTGTCAGTTTATTAAAAGCCAGCAGCTACACTTTTTGTAGCTGCTGACTTTTAATAAACTTAAAAAAAAGGTGGAAAACCCATTTAACGCTGAATGCCAGGTGGGGTTTGTATTGCATAGATACAATGGTCTAGCTTTGACCAATGGACAGGGCCGGATTTCCCACAAGGCCAACAAGGCCAGGCCTCGGGGCGGCACTGTGTGCAGGGGCGGCGGAGGAGACAAGTAATTTTTCAACGGTGCGGGCCATGCGGCGGTGAAGAGAGATTAAATCTTCTCTCATTGCCCGGACTGCTGTTCCAACTTCCGCCCTTACAGGGCCGTGAAGGGTCATGTGCCTCTGTTTCACGGTTCACCTGCAGCTAGTTTCCCAGCGTGAGAGAGGAGAGGCTGACAGCGTTGTACCTGGCTCCAAGTACTCTGCAATGCTGGGGGGGGGGGGGGGGCTTAATTTTACATGCAATTAGTGACAAACTGGTACTTTTTGGGTGGCAGCCAGGTAACTGTGGCAAACCCCATTCTGCTAGCAGGCAGTGTGGCAAGTGACATCCCCATGTGGTAGCAGGCAGCCTGGCAAGTGACATCCCCATCTGGTAGCAGGCAGCGTGGTAAGTGACATTCCCATGTGGTAGCAGGCAGCGTGGTAAGTGACATTCCCATCTGGTGGCAGGCAGCGTGGCAAGTGACATCCCCATCTGGTAGCAGGCAGCGTGGTAAGTGACATTCCCATGTGGTGGCAGGCAGCGTGACAAATGACATCCCCATCTGGTGGCAGGCAGTGTGGCAAGTGACATCCCCATCTGGTAGCAGGCAGTGTGGCAAGTGACATCCCCATCTGGTAGCAGGCAGTGTGGCAAGTGACATTCCCATCTGGTGGCAGGCAGCGTGGTAAGTGACACTCCCATGTGGTGGCAGGCAGTGTGGCAAGTGACATCCCCATCTGGTAGCAGGCAGCGTGGTAAGTGACATCCCCATCTGGTAGGAGGCAGCGTGGTAAGTGACATTCCCATGTGGTGGCAGGCAGTGTGGCAAGTGACATTCCCATCTGGTGGCAGGCAGTGTGGCAAGTGACATTCCCATCTGGTGGCAGGCAGTGTGGCAAGTGACATCCCCATCTGGTAGCAGGCAGCGTGGTAAGTGACATTCCCATCTGGTGGCAGGCAGTGTGGCAAGTGACTTCCCATGTGGTGGCAGGCAGTGTGGCAAGTGACATTCCCATCTGGTGGCAGGCAGTGTGGCAAGTGACATTCCCATCTGGTGGCAGGCAGTGTGGCAAGTGACATCCCCATCTGGTAGCAGGCAGTGTGGCAAGTGACATTCCCATCTGGTGGCAGGCAGTGTGGCAAGTGACTTCCCATGTGGTGGCAGGCAGTGTGGCAAGTGACATTCCCATCTGGTGGCAGGCAGTGTGGCAAGTGACATTCCCATCTGGTGGCAGGCAGTGTGGCAAGTGACATCCCCATCTGGTAGCAGGCAGTGTGGCAAGTGACATTCCCATCTGGTGGCAGGCAGTGTGGCAAGTGACTTCCCATGTGGTGGCAGGCAGTGTGGCAAGTGACATTCCCATCTGGTGGCAGGCAGTGTGGCAAGTGACATTCCCATCTGGTGGCAGGCAGTGTGGCAAGTGACATCCCCATCTGGTAGCAGGCAGCGTGGTAAGTGACATTCCCATCTGGTGGCAGGCAGTGTGGCAAGTGACATTCCCATCTGGTGGCAGGCAGTGTGGCAAGTGACATTCCCATCTGGTGACAGGCAGTGTGGCAAGTGACATTCCCATCTGGTAGCAGGCAGCGTGGTAAGTGACATTCCCATGTGGTGGCAGGCAGTGTGGCAAGTGACTTCCCATGTGGTGGCAGGCAGTGTGGCAAGTGACATTCCCATCTGGTGGCAGGCAGTGTGGCAAGTGACATCCCCATCTGGTGGCAGGCAGTGTGGCAAGTGACATTCCCATCTGGTGGCAGGCAGTGTGGCAAGTGACATTCCCATCTGGTGGCAGGCAGTGTGGCAAGTGACATCCCCATCTGGTAGCAGGCAGCGTGGTAAGTGACATTCCCATCTGGTAGCAGGCAGTGTGGCAAGTGACATTCCCATCTGGTGGCAGGCAGTGTGGCAAGTGACATTCCCATCTGGTGGCAGGCAGTGTGGCAAGTGACATTCCCATCTGGTGGCAGGCAGTGTGGCAAGTGACATTCCCATCTGGTGGCAGGCAGTGTGGCAAGTGACATTCCCATCTGGTGGCAGGCAGTGTGGCAAGTGACATTCCCATCTGGTGACAAGCGACGGTGGCAGATGACACACTCGGGGCTCCCACTCATTCTGCTTTGCGAGTTGAACTATTTCATTTTATATTACAATGTAATGATAGAAATAATGCATTTCAATCATCCTGACACCATAACAACCGGAATGATTGAAGCACTAACACCAGTCGCTTACCCCCCGCGCGTCGCAAACCCCCCCCATTTGATGGGGGGGAGGGGGACATCGAAGGACCTGGCCTTGGGGCGGCAAAGGAAGTAAATCCGGGCCTGCGTATGGAAGTATATATATTCCATACTTGTAGGACCGCTGTGAAAGCGGAGAGTCCCTACAGTATTTGGAATTACTACGGGGATCACCATGGTCTTCTGTGTCCTGTGCATAGTGAACACAGGGGGTAACTCACTTGACCAGGCTGCCATTGGTATGTTAATCGTGTGACAAAGAAGAATATACCCCCTTGGTGGGACTTTGCAAGCCAAACACAGTGTTAGTATAAAATGGTCTTTATTGGGACAAGATAAACATGTTGGCACTTGATGCAAGCACACAATGCGCACCTAGGTGCATATAAAAGCAACACAAGTGCAATTTACAAAACAATACCACCAAAGACAATAAGTGTGCCAAGATTGGCAAGAAATAACAAAACAAAAAACAAAACATGAAAGCACTCTCCTAGTGGGCGATGTGGATATGCCCAACGCGTTTCTGGTTGAAAAACCGTCATCAGGGGCCACGGGAGCAGAGTAGTGCAAGTTGTAATTCAAACCACGTGGTGGACTAGGTGTGGATCCCCCTAGAGTAGTCCAAGCTCAGTCAAAAAGTTATGTAAGTGTGGGGTAACGTACGAACAGCCCTCACTGCCAGAGGAGCGGAAATTAGAAGGGCCGAGGACCTGCTGGTGTATATGCAAAGCCCTATTCGCGAACGACTTACGCAAACGACGCAAACTACGCAAAATTCGACGCTGTCCCGACGTCCATACTTAACATTGGATACGCCTCATATAGCAGGATTAACTTTACGCTGGAAAAAGCCTAACGTAAACGACGTAAAAAAATGCGCCGGGCGGACGTACGTTTCTGAATCGGCGTATCCAGCTCATTTGCATATTCTACGCCGAAATCAACGGAAGCGCCACCTAGCGGCCAGCGTAAATATGCACCCTAAGATACGACGGCGTAGGAGACTTACACCGCTCGTATCTTAGCCTAATTTAAGCGTATCTGGTTTCCAGAATACGCTTACATTTACGACGGCGTAGATTCAGAGTTACGACGGCGTATCTCTCTCTGAATCTAGCCCAACGTTTTTAAAAAATGTCATTTAAAACGATCGTGTGTGGACGAAAAAAAAATTCGAACATGCTGCATTTTTTAACAACGTTTTAAACAATGTCGTTTTTCGGGTTGTAAAAAATGATCGTGTGTGGGCTAAAACGACATTAAAAACCCGCGCATGCTCAGAAGCAAGTTATGAGACGGGAGCGCTCGTTCTGGTAAAACTAGCGTTCGTAATGGAGTAAGCACATTCATCACGCTGTAACAGACAGAAAAGCGCGAATCGTCTTTTACTAACACGGAATCAGGTAAAGCAGCCCAAAGGGTGGCGTCATCCGCATGGAACTTCCCCTTTATAGTGCCGTCGTACGTGTTCTACGTCACCGCGCTTTGCTAGAGCATTTTTTTTGTAAACGATGGTGTGTGGGCAACGTCTTTTTAATGATGAAGTTGGAAAAAACTTTTAGGTAGATTCACATACCTGGCCGCAACTTTAAGGCGGCATTTAAGCTACGCCGCCGTAAGTTAGCGAGGCAAGTACATGATTCACAATGTACTTGCCTGCTAAGTTACGGCGGCGTAGCCTAAAGCGGGCGGGCGTAAGGGCGCCTAATTCAAATTTGTCTAAGGGGGCGTGTTTTATGTTAATGGAGCTTGACCTGACGTTTTTGACGTATTTTTTTCAACTGCGCATGCGCCGGGCGCCTACATTTCCCAGTGTGCATTGCGGCTAAGTACGCCGCACGGGCTTATTGATTTCGACGTGGACGTAAATCTCTAATCACGGACGACTAAGGCCCCTTGCACACTGGGGCATTTTTCATGCGGTACAGTGCTAAAAATAGCGCTGCTATACCGCATGAAAAATCATGCCCTGTAGTGTTCAATGTGAAAGCCCGAAGGCTTTCACATTGAAGCGGTGCGCTAGCAGGAGCGCACCAAAAGTCCTGCTAGCCGCATCTTTACCGCGGTATAGGAGCGGTGTGTTCACCGCTCCTATACCGCGCCTTTCCATTGAAATCAATGGAAAAGCGCAGTAATACCGCGGTATTAACCCTTTTTCGGCCGCTAGCGGGGGTTAAAACCTCACCGCTAGCGCCCGAATATTGCGGTAAATACGACGGTATAGCCGCGCTACAAATAGCGCGGCTATACCGTCACCGCGGCTGCACGCCTCAGTGTCAAAGCAGCCTTACGCAAATGACGTAAAAATTTCGAATTTCGACGCGGGAACGGCGGCCATACTTTAACATTGGCTACGCCACCTAGGGCCCAGCTTTAACTTTAGGCGGCCTATCTCTTACGTAAACGGCGTAAATGTACTGCGGCGGCCGGGCGAAGGTTCGTGAATAGGCGTACCTAGTGATTTGCATATTCTACGCCGACCGCAATGGAAGCGCCACCTAGCGGCCAGCAGAAATATTGCAACCTAAGATAGGACGGCGCAAGCCGTCGTATCTTAGATATGTTTAAGCGTATCGCTGTTTGTGAATACACTTAAACATAGGTCGGCGCAGATTGTGAGTTAGGTCGGCTTATCTACTGATACGCCAGCCTAGCTCTACCTGAATCTACCTATACCTATTTGTTTTTTCTAGAGGCTGAAAAACTTTGTTTTTTACAAGCCGAAAAATGATCGTGTGTACGCGGCATAAAATGTCGTTAAATGACCTAATTTTTTAATTACGTAAGACCACCAAGGCTATTTTAATGAAAAAGCCTTGATCTTACGAAATGTAAGCTTAGGTCATTTGGGGATATCAATCTGAAATTCCAAGCTATCTTTTGTGCAGTAGAGATAACAGACAGCCCAGGTACTCATCACTTCTTGAAAGACTTGATCCCCCCCCCAACCAGATGACTTGATATCCAGGGCTACAATGTGCTGAGGTTGAGATCTCCTCTGTGCATTTTCTGCCCCATTTGGCAGTGAAAAAGCTGCTTAGCATAGCAATATACTGTACAGGGCTGTCCTTTGTTCTGTCTATCCTCTGGAGGCTGTCAAAGGGATGATATGGTCAGAGATAGCCAAGCCCTGATCAATGGGTAGATTACGACCCTGTCTGATAGGTTCTGTGTAAACTTCGGGAGATTATCATCTCGACCATATGCTCAATGTGGCGAGACGCAGATCTTGGCCCCAACCAAAGGTCTCATGTAAACGACCACCAAGCAGTGAGAACTGACTTCTAAGGGGTAGATCCACGTACAACGGCGCATTATTGCGCCGGGCGTAGCGTATCTAAGATACACTACGCCGCTGTAACTTACTTTTTTTTGTTTCGAATCCTCAACGAATTTGCGCCGTAAGTTACGGCGGCGTAGTGTATCTTTTGCGGCGTAAGGTCGCGGAATTCAAATGGAAGTGATGGGGGCGTGTTTTATGTAAATACGTCGTGACCTGACGTAAACAACGTTTTTTTTTAACTGCGATTGCGCCGTCCGTGGGGGTATCCCAGTGCGCATGCTCGAAATTAACCCGGAACAAGCCAATGCTTCCGACGGTGACGTCATTCTATGCAAATCCCTATTCGCGAACGACTTACGCAAACGTCGTATAAATTTCAAATTTCTAGGCGGGAAGGACGGCCATACTTAACATTGAGTACGCCTCATAACAGCAGCTTTAACTATACGCCGGAAAAAGCCGAACGCAAACGACGTAAAAAAATGCGCCGGGCCGACGTACGTTCGTGGATCGCCGTAACTAGCTAATTTGCATACTCGACGCGGATTTCGACGGGAACGCCACCTAGCGGCCGCCGAAAAAATTGCATCTAAGATCCGACGGCGTACTAAGACGTACGCCTGTCGGATCGATCCCAGATGCCATCGTATCTTGTTTTGTGGATACAAAACAAAGATACGACGCAGGAAATTTAAAATTACGCCGGCGAATCAGTAGATACGCCGGCGTAATCCTTTTGTGGATCTGCCCCTAAATATGTAAAGGTTTTAGAAGAGGAGAAGATATTAACCACTTCAATACCGGCCACTTTCACCCCCTTCCAGCCCAGAATAATTTTTAACTTTCAGCGCTGTCGCAATTTGAATGACAATTGCGTGATCATGAAGGCCTCTTGAGCCCCTTAGGGAAATAGAGCCTTGACTGATGGGGGCATTGCCAGGTAGAGGACAAGGTGGTGGTCACTCAAGGATTGGTTATTTTGGGGGATGGGATGGGTCTGAGCTCGGGTAATTCCAGGGAATTCTGGGCCAGATTCACATAGAACTGCGGCGGCGTAACGTATCGTAGATACGTTACACCGCCGCAAGTTTTCATCGCAAGTGCCTGATTCACAAAGCACTTACGATGAAAACTACGCCGGCGGCCTCCGGCGCAAGGCGGGCCAATTCAAATGGGCGTGTGCCATTTAAATTAGGCGCGCTCCTGCGCCGGACCTACTGCGCATGCTCCGTTTCCTAACTCCCGCCATGCTTTGCGCGCCGTGACGTCATTTTTTTGAACGGTGACGTGCGTAGTGTACTTCCATATTCCTGGACGTGTTACGCAAACGACGTTAAATTTTAAATTTCTTCGCGGGAACGACGGCCATACTTTAGACAGCAATACGATTGCTGACTAAAGTTAGGGCACCCAAAACGACGACTAAATTTGCGACGGGAAACTAGACTAGCGGCGACGTAGCGTAGCGTAACTGCTAATTTGCATACCCGACGCTGGTTTACGACGCGAACTCCCCCCAGCGGCGGCCGCGGTATTGCATCCTAAGATTCGACAGTGTAAAACAATTACACCTGTCGGATCTTATGGATATCTATGCGTAGATAGAAACAGAGATACGACGGCGTATCAGGAGAAACACCGTTGTATCTCTTTGGTGAATCTGGCCCTCTGGGTCTTTTCGGAAAACGTGCTTGGTAGAGCTGCCCACCCTCCCGCTCCTTTTTTCTGTAGTATGTCACAGCTTGCTGCGGTTTTCTTGACCTTGCCAGCATAAAATCGCTGTAATGGGCCATGCCCTTGATGGAAACCCGAAGTAGGCGGCCTGTCCAGCACTTATGGTAAGGACAGGCCCCTCCCCCCTTTGGAATTGTGTGCTTACAGTACAACTGTGACTGGCACTGGTTGAATTTTTTTTCACATGTTTTGTTTGGTTTTAATAAAGCTGTGGCCTTGCCCTTTCCAACCTAATGGCTGTAAGCGTTTTTATTTACTAGGGTGAGGGGGCAAGGGGGAAGGTTTATATACATATATGTTACTCATTGCGCCTCAGCAGTCATGCAACACTGTACCCAAATGATTTTTTTTACCATTTTTTTTTAGACAGATAGAGCTTTCTTTTGGTGGCATTTAATCACAACTGGGTTTTTATTTTTTGCTGATAAAATGAAAAAAAGACTGAAAATTAAAAAAAAAAAAAAAAATCTTTGGCCCAGATTCTCATACATTTACGTTGCTCCTGGGCAGCGGAACGTATGTGATTTACGTTACACCGCCGCAGGTTTACAGGTTTACAGCCTGATTCTCAGAACACTTACCTTTAAACTTGCAGCGGTGTATCGTTAAATCGCTCGGCGCAAGCCCGCCCAATTCAAATGGGGCGGGCACCATTTAAATTAGGCGCGCTCCCGGTCCAGTGTCCTCTTCGGCGAGTCCGGCGTCCTTCTGCGGCGTCTTAGCGGCCTCCTCGCGGCGTCCTCCCCGCTCGTTTCCCGCGCCGAGTTTTGAATACTGCGCCAGCATATACCGAGCGCAGTACACTCGGGCAGGCTCGGCAACTGTCGCGCTCACGTCCTGACCGCGGAAGAAGCCGAGACTGGCCGACTATACCCGAGTGTACTGCGCTCGGTATATGTCGGCGCAGTATTCATAACTCGGCGCGGGAAAGCGGGTATCGGCGTATATCGCGCACCCACGATTTTGCCCTGATTTTCAGGGCAAAAAAGTGCGCGATATACGCCAATAAATACGGTAAGTCAGATTTTTTTTTTAATTCTTCACTGTCTTTGAAATTGCCCTAACCCCTGTTCAAATCCAATCCGGGGACCAAACCGGGGACAGACTTGGTCCAGGGACAGTGTCCTTAATCTGGGGACTGTCCCCTGAAACTGGGGATGTCTGGTCACCCTACACTAACACCCCCTGCCTCCATTGCCCCCTGCCTCCATCCCCCTCTGCGGTGCCTAATAAGGCAGTGCATAATTCATAAAGCACTTACCTCGCAAATTGCACCGTCGGATCCTAACTCCCCCCAGCGGAATGCAAATTCCGCGGCTAGGGGGAGTGTACAATTTAAATCAGGCGTGTTCCCGCGCCGATTTAACTGCGCATGCGCCGCCGGCGAAAAAGCCCAATGCGCATGCTCCAAATGACGTCGCTGTTTTCGGCGGCTAGGTTACTTACGGCCATCCGTATTCCCGACGTACTTACGCAAACGACGTAACAAATTTAAAACTCGGCGCGGGAACGTCGGCCATACTTAACATTAGCTACCCCTCATATTAGCAGGGGTAGCTCTCCGCCGGAAAAAGGCGAACGCAAACGACGTTGAAAAAGAGCGACGGGCGGGCGTACGGACGTGAATCGGCGGTTCTCCTCATTTGCATATGCGACGTGTAAAAAAAAAACGACGACACCTAGCGGCCGGCGGGAGATTACAGCCTAAGATCCGACGGTGTAAGGCACTTACACCAGTCGGATCTAAGGGAGATCTATGCGGAACTGATTCTTATGAATCAGTCGCATAGCTCCGACCGTGGGATCTTACAGATCCGACCGTCTGCTCTCACAGATACGACGGCGGATCAGGAGATCCGCCGTCGTATCTCAATCCGCCGTGAATCTGGCCCACAGTGTGCAGTGAAATCAGAGGAATCTATTTCAGTACAGGAGAGGAGCCAACGGTGCAAGACGGCAGGGAAGGCCGGAGTTCAGATTGAAGGTTAAAGAAAAAGGGTTAAAGGTGAAGTCTCAGTTTAAGGGAAGCTGAGGGTTTCATCACAAGGCAGGACAATACATGCGAAGTGTAAGCATCCACGCCGTCTTATAAGAGGAGTCCTGTCTGATCCTGTCCTCTAATAGGTCACACCCAAAATGTCAAAAACACTGGGAAACAAATTCCCGTGAGCCTGATTGGCTGATCTCACCCATCTAGTGTGGGCACAACACCGAGTGTTATCCTGGAGCGCTAACAACGCGTGAGTCACCCAATATAAATACTGCAAAGTAATACTTCTTATGGAATTACAGGATAACAAGGAGTTCATGTACCACCTGTGCTTGGTACTCACCGCACGCTCTATATTAATTGTTTTATGGTGCCAACATATGCTGCAGCACAGTACACCGGACACAGAACCATTCACAGAAAATCAAAAAATAAATCAAATATTATATAAAATGATATATCCTGTATATACAGCAGTGTTGCCAACCGTCCGTATTTTTATGGACAGTCCGTAAAAACGGGCACTTTTCCCCCCGTTCGTAAATGTCCGTGGTTGTGGGAAAGAGAGGCCCGGAGCAAAAAACCCACAGCATAGGCGCAGGGCCGGTAGGGTGACCACGTGTCCCGGTTTGCCCGGGATCGTCCCGTAATATACACTTTTGTCCCGTGTCCCGGGAGCCTTCAAACCGGGACAATGGAGAGTCCCGGAATCAACTGCCTGCCACACTCACTGCCGCTGCTGCAGCTGTAATTAAATGATTCTAAATCACTGGTTGCTAGGGAAGCCCCGCTTGGCTTGTAGCAACCAGTGACGTCACCGCAGTGTCCCGCTCTCTCTGCGGCTCCGACTCCACCCCCACCTCCTCCTCCTCCAGCGGCCAGCCGCGGTTCTTGCTGCAGAGAGAGCAGCAGCGTAACAGGCAGTGAGTCACTCACCGTTAGCGGCACAGACCAAGACCTCCTCCTCCTCCCCTCCAGGCATCGGTTTGCACAGCTGGACTCGATCCGCCGCCCGTCCTGAGTCCCGACCTCCCGCGAGTCCCGACTTCCGCTGCGCCGCGGCGCCGGCCATCCTTGGAGCAGGGGCAGAAAAGGTAGGTGCAGGGGAGGGGGGGGGGGTTGACCATGCAATGGGGGGAGATATTATACAGTCCAGATTACAATTTGCAGGGGCAGCAGAGGTGACAGTGAGAGAGGGGGGGGGGGGGTTGCATGGTGCACCCCCCTTTCTCTGTCACCTTTGCTGCCCCTGCAAATTGTAATCTGGACTGTATAATCTCTCTCTACCCAGTCCCTCTGTCACCCAGTCCCTCTGTCACCCAGTCACTCTGTCACCCAGTCACTCTGTCACCCAGTCACTCTGTCAGTGTCACCCAGTCACTCTGTCACCCAGTCCCTCTGTCACCCAGTCACTCTGTCAGTGTCACCCAGCCACTCTGTCACCCTGTCCCTCTGTCACCCAGCCCTCTGTCACCCAGTCACTCTGTCACCCAGTCACTCTGTCACCCTGTCCCTCTGTCACCCAGCCCTCTGTCACCCAGTCACTCTGTCACCCAGTCACTCTGTCACCCTGTCCCTCTGTCACCCAGTCCCTCTGTCACCCAGTCACTCTGTCACCCAGTCACTCTGTCACCCAGTCACTCTGTCACCCTGTCCCTCTGTCACCCAGCCACTCTGTCACCCTGTCCCTCTGTCACCCAGCCCTCTGTCACCCAGTCACTCTGTCACCCAGTCACTCTGTCACCCTGTCCCTCTGTCACCCAGCCCTCTGTCACCCAGTCACTCTGTCACCCAGTCACTCTGTCACCCTGTCCCTCTGTCACCCAGTCCCTCTGTCACCCAGTCCCTCTGTCACCCAGTCACTCTGTCACCCAGTCACTCTGTCACCCAGTCACTCTGTCACCCTGTCCCTCTGTCACCCAGCCACTCTGTCACCCTGTCCCTCTGTCACCCAGCCCTCTGTCACCCAGTCACTCTGTCACCCAGTCACTCTGTCACCCTGTCCCTCTGTCACCCAGCCCTCTGTCACCCAGTCACTCTGTCACCCAGTCACTCTGTCACCCTGTCCCTCTGTCACCCAGTCCCTCTGTCACCCAGTCCCTCTGTCACCCAGTCACTCTGTCACCCAGTCACTCTGTCACCCAGTCACTCTGTCACCCTGTCCCTCTGTCACCCAGTCACTCTGTCACCCTGTCCCTCTGTCACCCAGTCCCTCTGTCACCCAGTCACTCTGTCACCCTGTCCCTCTGTCACCCAGTCCCTCTGTCACCCAGTCACTCTGTCACCCAGTCACTCTGTCACCCAGTCACTCTGTCACCCTGTCCCTCTGTCACCCAGTCACTCTGTCACCCAGTCACTCTGTCACCCTGTCCCTCTGTCACCCAGTCACTCTGTCACTCTGTCACCCAGTCACTCTGTCACCCAGTCACTCTGTCACCCTGTCCCTCTGTCACCCAGTCCCTCTGTCACCCAGCTCTCCGTCACCCAGCTCTCCGTCACCCAGCTCTCCGTCACCCAGCTCTCCGTCACCCAGCTCTCCGTCACCCAGCTCCTCTGTCACCCAGTCCCTCTGTCACCCAGTCCCTCTGTCACCCAGTCCCTCTGTCACCCTGTCCCTCTGTCACCCAGCTCTCCGTCACCCAGTCCCTCTGTCACCCAGTCCCTCTGTCACCCAGCTCTCCGTCACCCAGCTCTCCGTCACCCAGCTCTCCGTCACCCAGCTCTCCGTCACCCAGCTCTCCGTCACCCAGCTCTCCGTCACCCAGCTCTCCGTCACCCAGCTCTCCGTCACCCAGCCCCTCTGTCACCCAGTCCCTCTGTCACCCAATCCCTCTGTCACCCAGCTCTCCGTCACCCAGCTCTCCGTCACCCAGCTCTCCGTCACCCAGCTCCTCTGTCACCCAGCCCCTCTGTCACCCAGTCCCTCTGTCACCCAGTCACTCTGTCACCCAGTCACTCTGTCACCCAGTCCCTCTGTCACCCAGTCCCTCTGTCACTCTGTCACCCAGTCACTCTGTCACCCAGTCACCCAGTCACTCTGTCACCCAGTCACCCAGTCACTCTGTCACCCTGTCACTCTGTCACCCAGTCACTCTGTCACCCAGTCACCCAGTCACTCTGTCACCCAGTCACCCAGTCACTCTGTCACCCAGTCACCCAGTCACTCTGTCACCCTGTCACTCTGTCACCCAGTCACTCTGTCACTCTGTCACCCAGTCACTCTGTCACCCAGTCCCTCTGTCACCCTGTCCCTCTGTCACCCAGCTCTCCGTCACCCAGCTCTCCGTCACCCAGTCCCTCTGTCACCCAGTCCCTCTGTCACCCAGTCCCTCTGTCACCCAGTCCCTCTGTCACCCTGTCCCTCTGTCACCCAGCCCTCTGTCACCCAGCCCTCTGTCACCCAGTCCCCTGTCACCCAGTCCCCTGTCACGGGCCCGCTGATTTCATGATACGCCCCTGCCCCCAAAACTGGCAAAAAAATATGTAAAAAAACGTATTTTTTTTGGGGGGGGGGGGGGTGTCCCTGAATGGCAGTTTGGAAATGTGGTCACCCTAAGGGCCGGCCATGACGGGGTTAAAGGAAAGCCCTGCCATGGTCAGTGGGAGGGGTTGCAGTGAAGGAGAGCGGTGGGAGGGGAGGTTATAAATTACCCTCCCACGCTTCCCGGGCTAACAGCACGAGGGGCGAAGTTTGCTGCTGGGGACTCTGTGCTCTGCCAGAACCGTCCGGGGAGAGGTAGGCCGCGACCGGGGGCTCTATTTTCGGGCGATCGGCGGCACATAGCAGCTGCTGGGGATCTTTGCTCTGCCAGACCTTCCAGGGAGGGGCAGGCCGCGACCGGGGACTAAATTTGCTGGCGATTGGATTTTCTCAGGGGCGCCGGCGGGGCCCGTTTTCTGCCTACTGCTGATACTGCTGGTGAGAGGCAGGCCGCGATCGGGGGGCTATATTTCCGGGCTACCGGTACAGGTACAAGCGCTGCCGAAAAAAAAAAAAAAAAAAAACGAGCGCCGCTAGGCCGCAGCCGGGGACTCGATTTTTTTCCCACCCAGCCGCCTGCTACCATGTCTGGGGTTGAGGCGATGCTCGCCCAGCTCAGGGAGGAGGCGGATCGCCGCGGTGAGGGGTGGCTCCAGTCCATGCTGGGGCCGCTCCTGCCACAGGGGGATGCCAGGGCTGTTTCACCCGTCCGGGGGGGGGAGGGGGGCACCACAGCAACACATGGGACTCGGCCTGCAGAGCGGGGCAATGTGACTAGTTCACCGGGCCGGGGGGGGGGGGGACACCCCGCGTTCACGGGTGTCCCGGCCCCCTGTGCGTTATTCACCTGGTCCGTCCACCCGGTCCCATAGGAGGGAGGGCAGCCCCATCCGGGCCCCCTCGGGCCCCCCAGCGAAACGTACAGCGGCGGGGGGGCGCCAGGAGAAGACCATTGAGCGGCAGCGTGGGGCAGGGAGGGGGCGGCCAGGGGGCTCTTCTGCGGCGGCCAGGTCCGCTCGGCGAGACGATCGGAGGGATGCGGGCTTCAACCCCGGTTTTGCACCGGGGGGCCGAGAGCCTCAGCAACGCACATCGGTCCCTGCGGTGGCTAGCTCCCCAGCATCCGCGGCTAGCCACCTCCAATCCAGCCCCGTGGTGAGGGAGCGTGGGGGAGGGGAAGACGGCAGAATGTACGAGGCACCAAGGAAAGCAACGAGGAAGTCGGTTCACGGGTCCAGGGTGCGCAGCGAGAGCGAGTCCAGCTCTGGGCCCACGGCTCCCAGGCCCGAGTCGCCTGGTGGGCTTTCATCGGGTGAGGAGGGTCACCCTGGAGATCGATCGGAAGGGGAGCTGTCGGAGGAGGAAGTCGGGCCCAGGACGGAGGTCGCAGCGCGGGAGCCAAGCCGGACGGCTGATGGGATTGCTTCCAGACAGCCCGGTGAGTCGTTGTTGGCTTTGTCTTCTAATGTACAAAATGTGGGGGGACGGGGGGGTCAGTGGGGGGACGGGGGGGTCCCCGTAGGGGTCCCCGTAGGCGTTTAGGGGTGCCCGCAGGGGCGAGTAGTGGGGGTTCGGGTGCCTTGGGGGAACAGTCGGGAGAGGATGGGGGTTTGCACCGGTTTTTGGTGGGGCTAGAAGCATTGGTGAGCCAGCTGAAGGGGGGGAGCAGCCCCGCCGTTAGCCCCGCGGCAGCATGGGGTCCGGCGGGGGGGTCCGGGGTCACGTCACCTGCAGTGGCGGTCGCCGTGTCGGGGCCAGTGGTGCCTGTGGACAAGGGGCAAGAGGTAGGGGCGGTGGCAGCGGGTAATGGGGTGCCGCCTGCGGATAAAGGAGATGCGGGGGTCGATTCCGCAAAGAAGAGGGATTTGGTCCGGTTGGCGGACGCAGCTAAAGGGGAGGTGTATACCTGTTATGAGGCACCCTGGGTTCACATTTGAAGCCGGAGGTGCGGGAAAAGATTTGGAAGAGCGAATATGTAGAGATATTTGCGTTGTTGCCGCTGGAAAAGTTTAACCTTGATAGGGTTAAGCCGGAGGAGTCCAAAAAAGAGGACGAGGAGAAGAGGAGGTATAGGCTTATACCTAGAACTTTTGCGAACTGGTCGCAGGCATACTCGATCATGGCGAGCGTGATCGGCGAGAAAAACCCCGAACACTGTTCGGCGCTTTTTAGTTACCAGGAGGCGATTAGCGAGGCCTACCGGTGCTACGGGGGCACTGGGTGGCTCCGGTATGATGAGCAGTTCCGGCAACGCCGGGCTATCAGGCCGGATATTAGGTGGGACACTAAAGACATCGGCCTTTGGATGCGGCTTATGTCGGCCCCACGGACGTCCACGCCGTTTTTTCAGGGGGGGGCCGGTGGAACCTCTTCCCCAGGACAGTCGGCCGGAAAGAAAAAGGGGGTCTGCTGGCAGTTCAACGAAGGAAACTGCAAGTTCGGAGGGTCTTGCCGGTTCAAGCACGAGTGCTCCGGCTGTGGTGGCAATCACCCCTCTTCCCGGTGTTTTAAACAAGGCAAGGGCCGTTCCGGAGATGCTTCAAGTAAGAGGGAGGACTCCGGTGATGGTGGAAAGGATGCGACCGTTTCTCGGTAGATATCCTGACAGGGCGGCCGCCCTGTTGTTGGAAAGGGGATTCTCCGTGGGTTTCAGCATTCCGTGCAAGTTGGAGGTGGTCCCCCCGGTGGCAAAGAATTTGCGGTCCGCGTTACAACATCCGGAGGTGGTTTCGGAGAAACTGCTGAAGGAAGTGGCGTTGGGCAGGATGGGGGGCCCATTTGTTTCGCCTCCCTTGGACGATTTGGTGGTTTCACCTTTGGGGGTGGTGCCTAAGAAGGAGCCGAACAAATTCCGGCTCATTCATCATTTGTCGTTTCCAAGGGGGGGGGTCGGTTAACGACGCCATCAGCATGGAGGAGTGTACGGTGAGCTACACCTCCTTTGACGCTGCGGTGGGCTGGGTTAGGCGGTATGGCCGGGGGGCCTTGATGGCCAAGTCGGACATTGAGGCGGCGTTTCGGCTCCTGCCGGTCCACCCGGATAGTTTTCGGCTTTTGGGTTGCCATTGGGGTGGGGAGTTCTACGTAGACAAGTGCCTACCGATGGGCTGCTCCATTTCCTGCGCGCTGTTTGAACGGTTTAGTTCCTTCCTGGAGTGGGTGGTTCGGGATGTGTCTGGAGTGAGCTCCGTGATCCACTATCTGGACGACTTTCTCTGCGTTGGACCGGCGGGGTCACGGATTTGCGCAGTGTTGTTGGCCACGCTGGAACACATTGCGGAGCGTTTTGGTGTGCCGCTGGCACCCGAGAAAACGGAGGGTCCGAGATCGGTCATCCAATTCTTGGGCATTGTAATTGATTCGGAGGTGATGGAATGTAGGTTGCCACTGGACAAGCTGGAAGGCCTCAAGGCTGAGATACAGGAGATGGTTGGTTTGCGGAAAGTGCAACTCCGAGCGCTGCAGTCGCTCCTGGGGAAGCTAAACTTTGCGTGCCGCATTCTCCCCATGGGGAGGGTTTTTTGCAGGCGCCTTTCGGCGGCCACAGCGGGGGTCAGGTCACCCAGGCACTATGTGCGCCTGGGGAGAGAACATAGGGAGGATTTGTTGGTGTGGCACTCCTTTTTGGAATCCTTCAACGGCAGGGCATTGTGGATGTCCGGTCCGGTTAGTAACTTTGACATGGAGTTGTTCACGGATGCAGCCGGAGGCGCAGGTTTTGGGGCATACTTTCAGGGGCAATGGAGTGCGGGCCCTTGGCCTCAGGCCTGGTTGGATGCGGGGTTCACAAAGAACTTGGTGCTGTTGGAATTGTTTCCGGTGGTGCTGGCAGTAGAGTTGTGGGGGGGCGGCCTTCCGGGACCGGAAGGTGCGGTTCCATGGGGACAATCTGGGGGTGGTCCAGGTGATCAACAAAGTTACGGCGTCCTCTCCTCCAGTTATTCGGCTATTACGGCACCTGGTGCTGCGCTGTTTGCAGATGAACATATTTGTGTATGCGGTGCATTTACCGGGGGTGGAGAATGTAGTGGCTGACGCTCTGTCTCGCTTTCAGTGGGACCGGTTTCGGGAGCTGGTGCCGGAGGCAGAGGAGCAAGGGGTACCCTGTCCGGAGTGGCTTTGGAGGATTCCGTTGGAATCGTCTCCAGTTGGATCAAAAAGTCGGTAAGTGTGACCACTTGGAGGGCTTATGAGAAGGTTTGGGCAGAATGGCAGGCTCTGGTTAGGGAGGCCGAGGTGGACCCGGCCGGTCCCGAGGTCAAGGGATTGGTGATTTATTTCTTGGCCAGGAACATGGAGGCCGGGGTGTCTCAGTCCATGTTGGACAAAAAATTGGCCGGCTTGGCTTTTCTGTTTAAGTGGCAAGGGTGTCCGGACTTTACGAAGGACTTTTGTGTCCGGCAGGCCCTTAAAGGTTACAGGAAACAGGGGCGTCGGGCGGATTCCCGGCGCCCGGTGTCGTTTGAAATATTGAAGGGTATTATGGGAAAGTTGGGGACAGTTTGTTCGTCCCAGTTTGAGGTGTTATTGTTTAGGGTGGCGTTCGCGTTGGCGTTTTTTGGAGCTTTTCGAATAGGGGAATTGGTTAGCCCCTCGAAGACGGTACAGGGTGGCATGTTGGCCGGTGATGTGGCATGGACGCGAGAAGGGGTGAAAATGTTACTACGTCGGTCCAAGACGGACCAGAAAGGGAAGGGAAAAGTGGTGCGAGTTTTCCCTATTGAGGGGTCGGAATTATGCCCTGTTAGGGTGGTGCAGGAATTTTTGGACGTACGGCCGGAGTTGGGCGGGTCTTTTTTGCTGCATGAAGATGGTACGGCGTTGTCGCGGTATCAATTCGTGACGGTGTTTAGACGGTGCCTGGGGGCTTTGGGCCTTGTGGCTCAGGAGTTCTCGGCGCATTCGTTTCGGATTGGGGCTGCGACGGAAGCGGCCCGTTGTGGCTTGGATGAGGAATTGGTGAAGAGGATTGGCAGATGGGAGTCTAGGAGGTTTCGACTATATGTCAGGCCCCAGCTCATGGTAGAATTAGGGGTGAGTGAGGGCGCAGGTTAACATACGTCCTAAGAAAGTTAAGGGGCCACTTCCAATGTTGGTGGGAGTGGAACGGGGGTTTTTTGGTTAAGGGAACATGTTGGGGTCGGGGATGGGGTTCGTCTCCCGATGGGACTTATTTTGATGGTTTTCTTACTTGCTGTCTTTCAGGTGCGGGACAAGGGCTGGTCTGGATAATGGGCCACTCCTTCGTTCATAGGGGGGCGGCAAGAGCAGATAGGCGACCGGACGGTCGACAGCTGGGGATCCCAAGACAGGAAGCGATGGTGCGGTGGTTGGGGTTCCCGGGGATGTTGTGGAGCAGGGTGGTGCCGGAAGTGCACAAGTTTGCACGGTTGGATCGCCCGCCGGATGTTTTATTGATACATGCGGGGGGCAACGACCTCGGGATTCGTACTATGTTGGATGTCGCACGCGACATCAAATTCGATTTTCTGCGAATTCGCATGTCCTACCCGGATACGGTAGTGATATGGTCCGACATTGTGGGCAGGTCATCATGGCGGATGGCCAGATCGTGGGAAGGCGTGAACAGGGCCAGGAGAAAGATCAATCGGGACGTGGCGAAGTTTGTGATCAGGAATGGTGGCTTGGTGGTTAGACACCCTGAGCTGGAGGTGGATATGTGGAGGTACCAGCTGAAAGATGGAGTACATTTGACCGACGTGGGGATTGACATGTGGGTGTTGGGCCTGCAAGACGGGATCCAGAGAGCGTTGAGGGTGTGGAGGGGCGCCCAAAGGTAAGGAGTTACCTTTGGGTGCTGGTGGCGGGTGTTTTGGACTTTGCAGGAGAAGAAAGTACCCTAAAGTGGATGCCATTACCCAGAGGTGGTATGGGTTCTGAAGGGGCTGGTAGTCCAGTCTACCAAGGTGTAGCTGGGAAGGGGTTAATGGGGGCACTGCGGTCAGGTAAGGTCGTCTCTGAGTCAGGTTTTCGGCTTGAGGCCTAAGACCAGATTTAGGTATCGCAGTGCTCATAAAAGTTTTAGCATGGTTAAAATGGTTTAATGTGCCTGCAAAGTCCAGCACCAGTAGTGTTAATATTGTGTTTCAGGTTTACTTATGTTTATGTGTGGAAATGTTATTTAATGTGCTTTAATATTTAAAAAAGGTTATTTAAAAATAAATGGAGGCTGCTACGGCCATTTTTTTACTCCAAAGATTACAGTAGTGGTCTCAGTTATTTATTTAAGGTAAAAGTTTGAGTAAAATGTGGGTCTTAGCAGATAAGGGTGTATGTATTTATACCATAGTCAAGAGAGGCCCGGAGCAAAAAACCCACAGCATAGGCGCAGGGCCGGCCATGACGGGGTTAAAGGAAAGCCCTGCCATGGTCAGTGGGAGGGGTTGCAGTGAAGGAGAGCGGTGGGAGGGGAGGTTATAAATTACCCTCCCACGCTTCCCGGGCTAACAGCACGAGGGGCGAAGTTTCCCACCCACCCTCCCTTTTTTGCTGGTTGGTTTGAGGGGGCGATTGGTTATGGGGGAAAAAATGGGGATGTGATATGGTGTTTGTGGTCTGGGGTGCTTTCCTGTTTTTTCTTTTTTCTGTCTCTCCACACAGGTGCGAAGTTATGATGTCGTGGCGGCGGCGGGTGTTTTGGACTTTGCAGGAGAAGAAAGTACCCTAAAGTGGATGCCATTACCCAGAGGTGGTATGGGTTCTGAAGGGGCTGGTAGTCCAGTCTACCAAGGTGTAGCTGGGAAGGGGTTAATGGGGGCACTGCGGTCAGGTAAGGTCGTCTCTGAGTCAGGTTTTCGGCTTGAGGCCTAAGACCAGATTTAGGTATCGCAGTGCTCATAAAAGTTTTAGCATGGTTAAAATGGTTTAATGTGCCTGCAAAGTCCAGCACCAGTAGTGTTAATATTGTGTTTCAGGTTTACTTATGTTTATGTGTGGAAATGTTATTTAATGTGCTTTAATATTTAAAAAAGGTTATTTAAAAATAAATGGAGGCTGCTACGGCCAGTTTTTTACTCCAAAGATTACAGTAGTGGTCTCAGTTATTTATTTAAGGTAAAAGTTTGAGTAAAATGTGGGTCTTAGCAGATAAGGGTGTATGTATTTATACCATAGTCATGTGCCAGTAAAAATAGCCGAGATCGGTTCGGCTTGGAACTGCGCATGGAGATTGGAGGCAGAGGGTGATGGTGGCTGCGGTGGCACCGCAGAGGGGGATCGAGGCGGGGGGAGATTGGAGGCAGGGGGTGTTAGTGGCACTGCAGAGGGGGGTGGTGGCACCACAGAGGGTGGGGGATGGAGATTGGAGGCAGGGGGTGATTGGAGGCAGGGGGTGTTGGTGGCACCGCAGAGGGGGATGGTGGCACCACAGAGGGTGGGGGATGGAGACAGGGGTTGTTGGTGGCACTGCAGGGGGAGATTGGAGGCAGGGGGAGATTAGAGGCACTGCAGGGGGGGATGGAGGCAGGGGACGATGGAGGCAGGGGGTGATTGGAGGCACCGCAGAGGGGGATGAAGGCAGTGGACAATGGAGGTAGGGGGTGATTGGAGGCACCACAGAGGGGATGGAGGCAGGGGACAATGGAGGTAGGGGGTGATTGGAGGCACCACAGAGGGGATGGAGGCAGGGGACGATGGAGGCAGGGGGTGATTGGAGGCACCGCAGAGGGGGATAGAGGCAGGGGATGATGGAGGCAGGGAGTGATTGGAGGCACCGCAGAGGGGGATGGAGGCAGGGAACGATGGAGGCAGGGGGTGATTGGAGGCACTGCAGAGGGGGATGGAGGCAGGGGACGATTGGAGGCAGGGGGCCTGGGGGAGATTGGAGGCAGGGGGTGATTGGAGGCACCGCAGGCGGGGATGGAGGCAGGGAACGATGGAGGCAGGGGGAGATTGGAGGCAGGGGGTGATTGGAGGCACTGCAAAGGGGGATGGAGGCAGGGGGACGATTGGAGGCAGGGGGCCTGGGGGAGATTGGAGGCAGGGGGAGACTGTGGCACCGCAGAGGGGGATGGAGGCAGGGGAAGATTGGAGGCAGGGGGCCTGAAGGGGATTGGAGGCAGGGGGTGATTGGAGGCACCACAGAGGGGGATGGAGGCAGGGAACGATGGAGGCAGGGGGAGATTGGAGGCAGGGGGTGACTGGAGGCACTGCAGAGGGGGATGGAGGCAGGGGGAGATTGGATGCAGGGGGTGATTGGAGGCACTGCAGAGGGGGATGGAGGCAGGGGAAGATTGGAGGCAGGGGGCCTGGGGGAGATGGAGGCAGGGGAAGATTGGAGGCACTGCAGAGGGGGATGGAGGCAGGGGACGATGGGAGGCAGGGGGCCTGGGGGAGATTGGAGGCAGGGGGCCTGGGGGAGATGGAGGCAGGGGAAGATTGGAGGCACTGCAGAGGGGGATGGAGGCAGGGGACGATGGGAGGCAGGGGGCCTGGGGGAGATTGGAGGCAGGGGGCCTGGGGGAGATGGAGGCAGGGGAAGATTGGAGGCACTGCAGAGGGGGATGGAGGCAGGGGAAGATTGGAGGCAGGGGGCCTGGGGGAGATTGGAGGCAGGGGGTGATTGGAGGCACTGCAGAGGGGGATGGAGGCAGGGGGCCTGGGGGTGATTGGAGGCACCGCAGAGGGGGATGGAGGCAGGGGACGATTGGAGGCAGGGGGCCTGGGGGTGTTTGGAGGCACCGCAGAGGGGGATGGAGGCAGGGGACGATGGGAGGCAGGGGGCCTGGGGGAGATTGGAGGCAGGGGGAGACTGTGGCACCACAGAGTGGGGTGAAGGCAAATATGTTTTTTTACCTTAATATCTACCTTAAATCACATTGCTATTTGCCTAGCGTACTTGTTTGTAGCCTAAATACTGAAATTTGCATCTAAAAATGTAATTTAGTAACTTTTGTGAAATGCCAGTAAAAACGTGGCTGCGCCAGTAAATTTCGGGTGTCGTGCCAGTAAATTTCAATCTGGTAGGTTGACAACACTGATATACAGTATCTCACAAAAGTGAGTACACCCCTCAAATTTGTGTATTATTATACAACGCACAGCACCTCAAGGCTCCATTCACACCTGAGCGTTTTGTGAACGCCTGGAAAATCGTGCTTTTTTGTATGCAGTTATGAAACGCATCTGTGTCGCGATTGTGCTGCCGATTTTCGTAAATGGCACAGCAGACCCGGCAAGCCGACATGCAGAAAAAATGCGCAACAAATGCGGCAAAACACGTGTTTAAGAACGTGCAAGGTTCAGTGCGGCAAAAAGCCGATTAAAGTGAATGGGCTGCGGTAGGGGGCGTAGCGTGAGAACGCGCACAAAACATGCACAAGGCGCGGCGTGATTGTTTTTGCGCATTCTCAATACGATAACAGGTGTGACTGCAATCTAATAAATGATCTTTGCAGATCAATAGACATGGTGTGAATGAGCCCTAAACGCTGATCCACGGAAGACGCCCATCCACATGACACGGCTCAGTAATGTGATATTATAAGTGTGTTGAGACAACGAATTTGATTGTGAAAACACAGAATTCCTCGGATTTCAGTCCCACCAGCTGTTCAAAGGAATCCGAGCGATCTGTGTACACTGCGGTCATGTCTGTTCACAGATACAGCTCAGTGTATGTGACACCCACCCCACCCCCCACCCCCCCGATCACCACTTCTTACCCCACCACCTACCCCTCTTCATCCACACCACTGTTCTCTGGAGCATGGACACTGCGAGCAATATCTGATGATGTCATGGACACTGCGAGTGATATATGATGATGTCATGGACACTGCGAGCGTTATCCAATGATGTCATGGACACTGCGAATGATATCTGATGATGTCACGGACACTGCGAATGATATCTGATGATGTCATGGACACTGCAAATGATATACGATGATGTCATGGACACTGCAAGTGATATATGATGATGTCATGGACACTGCGAATGATATACGATGATATCATCATATATCACTCGCAGTGTCCATGACATCATCGTATATCATTCGCAGTGTCCATGACATCATCATATATCACTTGCAGTGTCCATGACGTCATGGACACTGTGAGTGATATATGATGATGTCATGGACACTGCAAGCGATATATGATGATGTCATGGACACTGCGAGTGATATCTGATGGTGTCATGGACACTGCAAGTGATATATGATGATGTCATGGACATTGCGATCGATATAGAATGATGTCATGGACATTGCGAGTGATATATGATGATGTCATGGACACTCCAAGCGATATATGATGATGTCATGGACACTGTGAGTGATATATGATATGATGTCATGGACACTGCAAGCGATATCCAAAGTTGTCATGGACGCTGTGAGCGTTATAGAATGATGTCATGGACACTGCAAGAGATATATGATGATGTGATAACAGTACGAGTGATATAGAATGATGTCATGGACACTGCAAGCGATATATGATATGATGTCATGGACACTGAGAGTGATATATGATGATGTCATGGACACTGCAAGCGATATATGATGATGTCATGGACACTGCGAGTGATATATGATGATGTCATGGACACTGCAAGCGATATATGAGATATATGATGATGTCATGGACACTGCAAGCGATATATGATGATGTCATGGACACTGCAAGCGATATATGATGATGTCATGGACACTGCGAGTGATATATGATGATGTCATGGACACTGCAAGCGATATATGAGATATATGATGATGTCATGGACACTGCAAGCGATATATGATGATGTCATGGACAGTGCGAGTGATATCTGATGATGTCATGGACACTGCGAATGATATACGATGATGTCATGGACAGTGCGCGTGATATATGATGATGTCATTGACACTGTGAGTGCTATATGATGATGTCATGGACACTGCAAGCATTATACAATGATGTCATGGACACTGCGAGTGATATATGATATGATGTCATGGACACTGCAAGCGATATCCAAAGTTGTCATGGACACTGTGAGCGATATAGAATGATGTCATGGACATTGCGAGTGATATCCGATGTTGTCAAGGACATTGCAAGCTATATAGAATGATGTCATGGACAGTTCGAGCGATATATGATATTGTCATAGACACTGTGAGGGATATATGATGATGTCATGGACAGTTCGAGCGATAGCCGATGTTGTCATAAACACTGTGAGTGATATATGATGATGTCATAAACACTGTGAGTGATATATGATGATGTCATGGACACTGCGAATGATATGTGATGATGTCTTGGACACTGTGAGTGATATATGATGATGTCATGGACACTGCGAATGATATCTGATGATGTCATTGACACTGTGAGGGCTATATGATGATGTCATGGACACTGCAAGCATTATACAATGATGTCATGGACACTGTGAGTGATATATGATGATGTCATGGACACTGCGAGCGATAGCCGATGTTGTCATAGACAGTGCGAGCGATATATGATGATGTCATGGACAGTGCGAGTGATATCCGATGTTGTCAAGGACATTGCAAGCTATATATGATGATGTCATGGACAATGCAAGCCATAACCGATGTTGTCACACTGTGAGGGATATACGATGATGTCATAGACACTGTGAGTGATATATGATGATGTCATGGACGCACCGCGTTCTGGCAGCTGTACAAATGTAGATGGCCGGCCTTGTTAAAATGATTTTATTTTTGCAGGCTATTCCTGGAATGTAATGAGATCAGATACTGCAGGCCTGGAGGTGGGACTGACGGTTGGGAAAATATTTCCACTTTGCTGCCCTATCGACTGGCGTCCTTCGGATCTATCTAAACCTTGAAAATCGCACGGTTGTCCTGCTGTGGTGACTGCTACATAGGCTTTTGAACTAAAGTAGACAGGGCAGTATATAAAAAGGACACTACAGCCCTAGAGAAAATACATAGAAATATAATATCCTTACAGCAAATTTACTTCTATGCAAACTGCAATACACTATAAATGGATATAAAAACCCAAAACCCGACGTGGTGGCTGCATTTGTTTTCTTTTCTTTGGCACCCACCAATTTGAACCTACATCATGCATTCAACGGAGATGTCCATGCAAGTGAAGCAGGCCATTGTAAGGCTTCAAAAACTAAACAAATCCATCAGAGAGATAGCAGCAACATTAGGAGTGGCCAAATCAACAGTTTGGTACATTCTGATGAAAGAAGAACGCACGAGTGAGCTCAGCAACATAAAGAGGCCTGGACATCCACAGAAGACAACAGGGGTGGATGATCGCAGGATCCTCTCTATGGTAAAGAAAAACCCATTCACAACATCCAGAGAAGTGAAGGACACGATCCAGGGGGTGGGCGTATCATTGCAAGTCTACAATCGAGAGAAGACTTCACAAGCGCAAATACAGACGATTCACCACAAGGTGCAAACTATTCATAAGCCTGAAGAATAGAAAAGCCAGATCAGACTTTGCCAAAAAACATCTAAAAATGCCAGACCAGTTCTGGAAAATCATTCTTTGGATGGACAAAACTAAGAATAATCTGGTCTGTCCTACCATCTCCTGGCTCCTCCCCCTTTCCAGCGCGCCTCGGATGTCCTGCCTGCCATGTGTGTAGATGCCTGCTGCTGCACCCTGAAAAAATGTGAGTTCTGCCTGCTCAGGAACTACACATGCCAGCATGCCCAGCCATCAGTGCCTCCTATAAGTGCCTCCTATCAGTGCAGCCATCAGTGCCTCCTATCAGGGCAGCTATCAGTGCCTCCTATCAGTGCAGCCATCAGTTCCTCCTATCAGTGCAGCCATCAGTGCCTCCTATTAGTGCAGCAATCAGTTCCTCCTATTAGTTCCTCCTATCAGTGCCTCTTATCAGTGCCTCCTATCAGTTCCTCCTATCAGTCCAGCATCAGTGCCTCCTATCAGTGCAGCCATCAGTTCCTCCTATCAGTGCAGCCATCAGTGCCTCCTATCAGTGCAGCCATCAGTTCCTCCTATGAGTGCCTCCTATCAGTCCAGCATCAGTGCCTCCATTCAGTGCAGCCATCAGTTCCTCCTATTAGTGCAGCCATCAGTGCCTCCTATCAGCGCAGCCATCAGTGCCTCCTATCAGTGCAGCCATCAGTTCCTCCTATGAGTGCCTCCTATCAGTCCAGCTTCAGTGCCTCCAATCAGTGCAGCCATCAGTTCCTCCTATTAGTGCAGCCCAGCCATCAGTGACTCCTATCAGCACAGCCATCAGTGACTCCTATCAGCGCAGCCATCAGTGCCTCCTATCAGTGCAGCCATCAGTTCCTCCTATCAGTGCAGCCATCAGTGCCTCCTATCAGTGCAGCCCCGGTGCATCCATCGGTGCAGCTATCAGTGCCTCCTATCAGCAAAGCCATCAGTGCCTCCTATCAGAGCAGCCCCAGTGCCTCCTATCGGTGCCCATCACTTTCTCGAGACAGGGGTACTTAGGAATTTTTTTTAGACTCGCAGGGGTACTTCACCGTAAAAGGTTGATAAATACTGGTTTACACCTACACTATATTGTCAAAAGTATTGGGACACCTGCCTTTACACACACATGAACTTTAATGGCCTCCCAGTCTTAGTCCGTAGGGTTCAATATTGAGTTGGCCCCACCCTTTACAGCTATAACACCTTCAACTCCACAAGGTTTAGGAGTGTGTCTATGGGAATGTGTGACCATTCTTCCAGAAGCACATTTGTGAGGTCAGGTACTGATGTTGAATGAGAAGGCCTGACTCACAGTCTCCGCTGTAATTCATCCCAAAGGTTTTCTATCAGGTTGTGGTCAGTACTCTGTGCAGGCCAGTCAAGTTCCTCCACCCCAAACTCGCTCGCTCACTGGCTATACTGTACTATTGGACTCCAGATGAATTACTGCAACATACAAACTGTCTACTATGCGATCCCAGCCGAGAAGGACTCACCTTTTGTACCTTTATGACACTTTCACCCAGACTGATGACAGCTCTTTGAGTGTCACTGTACAACCCGTCTGTGTTTGCTCATCACATCCAACCTCCACTCTCTTCAGGTCACCAGATTTGAGTTCTTGCCAAAACCGTTTTAAAATTTAAAGTTAGCTTGGATGGCAGCCAATGAGAACCCGTCACTGAGAAGATGGCGAAAAACTCAGCTGTGCTGCCCTGGGGAGAATAGAGGGGGGGATGGGGCGGTCAAAGGCATAAGTTGGAGATTTTATATTTTTGTTAATTATTATTATTATTATTATTATTAGGCTGGTCCCGATACCACTTTTTTAGGACTGAGTACAAGTACCAATACTTTTTTTCATGTACTCGCCGATACCAAATACCGATACTTTTTTTAAAATGCAGCCATGTGTCCCCCCCAAAAGCAGCCACGTCTCCCCCCCATATGCAGCCATGTCTCCCCCCCCCATATGCAGCCATGTCTCCCCCCCCATATGCAGCCATGTCTCCCCCCCCCATATGCAGCCATGTCTCCCCCCCCCCCCATATGCAGCCATGACTCCCCCCCTATATGCAGCCACATCTCCCCCCCATATGCAGCCATGTCTCCCCCCCCATATGCAGCCATGTCTCCCCCCCCATATGCAGCCATGTCTCCCCCCCCATATGCAGCCATGTCTCCCCCCCCCATATGCAGCCATGTCTCCCCCCCCCATATGCAGCCATGTCTCCCCCCCCATATGCAGCCATGTCTCCCCCCCCATATGCAGTCATGTCTCCCCCCCCCCATATGCAGCCATGTCTCCCCCCCCCCATATGCAGCCATGACTCCCCCCCTATATGCAGCCACATCTCCCCCCCATATGCAGCCACGTCTCCCCCCCCATATGCAGCCATGTCTCCCCCCCCATATGCAGCCATGTCTCCCCCCCCCATATGCAGCCATGTCTCCCCCCCCATATGCAGCCATGTCTCCCCCCCCATATGCAGTCATGTCTCCCCCCCCATATGCAGCCATGTCTCCCCCCCCCATATGCAGCCATGACTCCCCCCCTATATGCAGCCACATCTCCCCCCCATATGCAGCCACGTCTCCCCCCCCCATATGCAGCCATGTCTCCCCCCCCCCCATATGCAGCCATGTCTCCCCCCCCATATGCAGCCATGTCTCCCCCCCCATATGCAGTCATGTCTCCCCCCCCATATGCAGCCATGTCTCCCCCCCCCCATATGCAGCCATGACTCCCCCCCTATATGCAGCCACATCTCCCCCCCATATGCAGCCACGTCTCCCCCCCCCATATGCAGCCACATCTCCCCCCCATATGCAGCCACGTCTCCCCCCCCATATGCAGCCACATCTCCCCCCCATATGCAGCCACGTCTCCCCCCCCATATGCAGCCATGTCTCCCCCCCCATATGCAGCCATGTCTCCCCCCCCATATGCAGTCATGTCTCCCCCCCCCATATGCAGTCATGTCTCCCCCCCATATGCAGTCATGTCTCCCCCCCCATATGCAGCCATGTCTCCCCCCCCTATATGCAGCCATGACTCCCCCCCTATATGCAGCCACGTCTCCCCCCCATATGCAGCCACGTCTCCCCCCATATGCAGCCATGTCTCCCCCCCCCCCCCATATGCAGCCATGTCTCCCCCCCCCCATATGCAGTCATGTCTCCCCCCCCATATGCAGCCATGTCCCCCCCCCCTATATGCAGCCATGACTCCCCCCCCCTATATGCAGCCACGTCTCCCCCCCATATGCAGCCACGCCTCCCCCCATATGCAGCCATGTCTCCCCCGCCCTCTAGCTGATCGGCGCTCAGGCCAGGGAACATAACAGCTTTCATTTGAATAGCTGCTGTTCCCCCGTCGCCATGGCCCCTCCCCCTTGTCCGGGCACTTTGATAGACAGATCACCTGTCCAATCCTGGGAAAAGTGACCAACAAGGGGGAGGGGCCATGGCGACGCGCGGTGGGGAACAGCAGCTATTCAAATGAAAGCTGTTATGTTCCCTGGCCTGAGTGCCGATCAGCTAGACGGCGGCAGCGGCAGCAGCTCTCCTCCAGTGTGATGTTATACATACCTGGGGACTACTCTGCTCTCTGCCCTCTCTCCGACTTCTTCTCCGCCTCCACTCCGCCTTCCTCGCTGCCCCCTCAGTCTCCTCTCTGATTGGTTCCCGCCCCCTCTCCGCCCCCACTCCGAAAAAAAAAGTATCCGGATTAGGCATTGGGAGCAATTGCGCGAGTACAAGTACTCGCGCAAATACTCGGTATCGGGACAACCCTAATTATTATTATTATTATGTTTCAAGGGTGTTTTTCTCACTGTGGATTCAAGGCGCTTTACAGTGCCTTGAAAAAATATTCATACCCCTTGAAATGTTCACATTTTTTTAATGTTACAACCAAAAACTTGAATGTATTTTATTGGGATTTTATGTGATAGACCAACACAAAGTGGCACATAATTGCGAAGTGGAAGGAAAATGATAAATGATTTTCATTTTTTTTTTACAAATAAATATGTGAAAAGTGTGGGGGGTGCATTTGTATGGCGCCCCCCTGAGTCAATACTTTGTAGAACCTCCTTTCTCTGCAATTTCAGCTGCAAGTCTTTTTGGGGATGTCTCTACCAGAAAACAAAAATTCTGGTTGCCCCGGCTTCTTCTTTCAATCCAGAAATATTCAGGGAGGGGCTTCCAACCGTAGAGAGTTTGCTTGTGACTGTGGCAGGAACATTAAAGATGAAGTAAACCCATCCATTAACAGTTTAAAAAAACGGTTACATTTACAGCACGTGCCGGAAATGTAACACTCCTATTGGTTGTGCTCTCAACCAAACTGTCAAACCATCCAATGGCTGGTGTCATAACTGATCACATGTGCAACACCTTGGCAGTTGTAGATTAAATTCCTTAAAGGGTAAGATCCCCCTTTACAGAAAAATCTGTAAGGTAAACTTACACAGAACACCCTGGTATTAGGGGGAGGAATAGTGCCCCATTGCTGGTATCATAGGGAGGAATAGTGCTCTATTAGTTGTGTCAGCGGGGGGAAATGGTGCCCCATTGTCGGGGTCAGATGGCAGAATAGCGTCTCGTTAGTGTTGAGCAGAATACGCCATATTCGATTTCGCGATATATCACGAATATATAGCCGAATATTCGAGAAATATTCGCAAAATTTGAATATTCGTGATATTTTTTCGAAATGAAATGTTTGCGAAATTTCGCTATTGCGAATGCGAAAATAATTGCGAAATTTCGACAACTGCGGTAGGAGCACTCTGATTGGCTCAGAATATTCGTGATATTTTATCGAAATTTCGCAAAATGCGAATGCGATATTTATTGCGGAATTTCGACAACTGCGGTAGGAGCCCTCTGATTGGCTCAGAATATTTGTGATATTTTATCGAAATTTCGCAAAATGCGAATGCGATATTTATTGCGGAATTTCGACAACTGCGGTAGGAGCCCTCTGATTGGCTCAGAATATTCGTGATATTTTATCGAAATTTCGCAAAATGCGAATGCGATATTTATTGCGGAATTTCGACAACTGCGGTAGGAGCCCTCTGATTGGCTCAGAATATTCCTGATATTTTATCGAAATTTCGCAAAATGCAAATGCGATATTTATTGCGGAATTTCGACAACTGCGGTAGGAGCACTCTGATTGGCTCAGAATATTCCTGATATTTTATCGAAATTTCGCAAAATGCGAATGCGATATTTATTGCGGAATTTCGACAACTGTGGTAGGAGAACTCTGATTGGCTCTGATGCAAAAGAAGGGCGGAGAAAATAATCGCGCGATATTCCGATTGCCGAATAATCGCATTGCGATTTTTCGGCAAGATAAAATGATCGCTTCAGCTACTCGGCCCAAGGTCTCTAATCATACCAGCAATGCTTTTAGACGTCGATGGAGATCACTAGGATGTGATCTGTTCTAAAAATAAAATTGTAAAAATTTGGAATAGCGAATATTCACCGCGAAATTCGAAATATATCGCGAATACTCGAATATGCCATATTCGAGCCGAATATTCGCAATACGAATATTCGTGAGCAACACTACGTCTGGTATCAGTGGGTGGGATAGTGCCCCAAGGGCCGGATAAAGGCAAGCAAAGGGCCACATCCGGCCCTCGGGCCGCAGTTTGGAGACCCCTGCTCTAGAGTGAAAAAGTTGAGAAAAGGATGGTCTACATGGTCCTACCATTCCCCGTTCAGAGATAAAAGGTTCAGTTGGAGGACAAGCTCCACAAAGTCTCGTTTTCGCACCTCCTGGTCTCACAGTTAATTAGCACTTTCTTGCCAGCCGCTTTGACAGCAGTGTTCCATCAATATAACAGCTTATGAAACCAGTGCCTAAGGGCAGAGCTACTTGGGGATTCCAGACAAAAAAATACCAATGACAGATTGCTAAATGCAAAACAATTGAACCTTGTAGGCTAAGATGCAAGGAAGTCAGGAGCAATATAAACATCAGAGATGTGCAATTCCGCAGTCACAGCCATCCAGTCTACATTTGGTTTAGAACAGGCAGTGTAGTGTGGCTGTGAGGATCAAAATGTGCTGCACAACCTAAAAAGGGCCACTATGCAAATGTCATGTAAATTTTAAAGGGATAGTCCACTCAAAGTTGATATTTCAGTTTTTGGAAAATGCCGGCGATTTGAACCATTTGCCAATTTCTGGGAGCTTTCAGACTATTAACTCCTTGCCCCACAGGCCAATTCTGACATTTCTCTCCTACATGTAAAAATCTGTTTTTTTTTTGCTAGAAAATTACAAGGAACCCCCAAACACTATGGCCTAGATTCACGTAGGGCGGCTTTACGTTGTGCGGGCGTAGCGTATCTTATTTACGCTACGCCACTGCTACTTAGAGAGGCAAGTGCTGTATTCACAAAGCACTTGCGTCCTAAGTTACGGCAGGGTAGCCTAAATCGGCCGGCGTAAGCGCGCGTAATTCAAAGTAGGCAGGTCGTGGGCGTGTTTTATTTAAATTAAGCGTGACTCCATGTGGATGCATGGCTGAACGAACGGCGCATGCTCAGTATCACGTCGTATTTACGCCCAAAGATACGCCGGCTCAATGCCTGTGACGTGAAAGTAACCTACGCACAGCCCCATTCATGTACGACTTACGTAAACGACGTAAAAAGATACGCTTGTTCCGACGTCCATACCTTGCATGGGCTGCGCCACCTAGAGACCAGCTTTATCTTGACGCCGGCATATGTCTTACGTAAACGGCGTAACTAATTGCGACGGGTGTACGGACGTTCGCGAATCGGCGTATCTTGCTCATTTACATATTCGACACGGAAATCAACGGAATTGCCACCTAGCGGCCAGCGTAAATATGCACCCCAAGATACGACGGCGTAGGAGACTTACGCCGCTCGTATCTTGGCCAAATCTATGCGTAACTGATTCTATGAATCAGGCGCATAGATACGACGGCGGCCATTCGGACTTACGACGGCGTATCTGGAGATCCGCCGTCGTAAGTTTTTGAGAATCTGGGCCTATATATGTTTTTTTAGCAGAGATCCTAGAAAATACAATGGCGGTCATTACAACTTTTTATCTCGCACGGTATTTGCGCAGCAATTTTTAAAACGTGTTTTTTTTGGGGGGAAAAAAAGTTTCACGTTTTAAAAAAAACGGTATAGTTAGCCCATTTTTTTTGCATAATGGGAAAGATGAAGTTACGCCGAGTAAATAGATACCTAATATGTTACACTTCAGGAATTGCACACGCTCGTAGAATGGCGCCAAACTTTGGTACTTAAAAATCTCCACAGGCGAAGCTTTATAACATTTTACTGGTTACATGTATTGAGTTACAGAGGAGGTCTAGGGCTAGAATTATTGCTCTTGGTCTAACGTTCGCGGCAACACCTCACATGTGTAGTTTCAACACCGTTTACATATGTAGGCAGGACATGCGTATGTGTTCGCTTCTGCTTGCGAGCACACAGGGACAGGGGCACTTTAAGAAAAAAAAAATATTGTTAATTCTACTTTAAATTTTTTAGTTTGACACTTTAAAAAAAAAAAAATTTGATCACTTTTATTCCTATTACAAGGAATGTAAACATCCCTTGTAATAGGAATATGGAATGACAGGTCCTCTTTACAGTGAGATATGGGGTCAATAATAAAAAAAAAGATCTTTGGCTTCCCAGCTAAGGCGGTGCCGTGTGTATGAATGCAGAGGCCGGGCGTGACGTCATAACATCGCGCCCGGCCTCAGATGATCATAGAGACTATCTGGTCCGCCGGTAAATCTCTATGGTAAACATCCGAGGCAGATTCCGTTCTCCGACTCACTGATTGGTTCCCTCTCGCCGCCCGTAAGAACGATCAAGCAGCTGACCAGTCGCTATGATCATTCTTATGGTGTAGGGAATTGCCGGCTGAAAAAGCAGATATCTGAATGATGCCTGTAGCTGCACCCATCATTCAGATATACCCACTGAAAGCCCAGAACGTCATATGACGGCCAGCCATCGGCAAGTGGTTAAAGATATGTATTTTTGAGTTATTGAATGCATATTATCAGGGGATCCCATGCTACTTTTTGGATTATTTATATACCGTATTTATCGGCGTATACCACACACTTTTTTGCCCTGAAAATCAGGGCAAAATCGTGGGTGCGCGGTATACGCCGGTACCCGCTTTCCCGCGCCGAGTTTGAATACTGCGCCGACATATACAGAGCGCAGTACACTCGTGTATTGTCGGGCAGTCTCGGGTCCTCTCGCGCTGACGTCCTGGAGGTACAGGACGTCAGCGCGAGAGTTGCCGAGCCTGCCCGACGATACACGAGTGTACTGCGCTCTGTATATGTCGGCGCAGTATTCAAACTCAGCGCGGGAAACGAGCGGGGAGGACGCGAGGAGGCCGCAGAAGGACACCGGACCCGACGAAGAGGACACCCGAAGCCGCAGACGGACGCCGGACCCGACGAGGCCGCCGATGGACGCCGCGCAAGACACCAAATCTGTAAGTACAAAAAAACGTTTTCAACAGAAATTCGGGCAACTTTAGGGGTGCGCGCTATACGCGGGAGCGCGCTATACCCCAATAAATACGGTATATATTATATTGGAGAAAATGCAACATGAGGACCTGGGACACACAAAGGTGGGAAAACTCCCAGGTGGACGAAACCAGTCTGGAATTATGGGTATAATATTATAGGTAGATCTGCCCGTTGGGGTACCTGTGACCTATAAGGTCCAACCAAGCTTCACTTTTGAATGAACTGACCCATATGGCACTCATGGACAAACGTTAAACCCATATAAAGCTGGTATGGTGGGGGAGTGATCTGTACCAACAGCTGCCTTTGGCCATAAACCCATAAAATACAAACAGCTGTCACTGCAGGGTATTTTCTTTTTGTGCCTACAATGGCAGCCTTCTATGGCAATATGCTGCATAGCTTAGGTCAGCCTTTTCTAAAATGTTTCAACACCAAGGTACCCTTGAAATAAATTTCCAGTCTCAGGGAGCCCCTACAAACGCAGCCACTGTGCCCATCAAACGCAGCCACTGTACCCATCAAACGCAGCCACTGTACAAACGCAGCCACTGTACAAACGCAGCCACTGTGCCCATCAAACGCAGCCACTGTACCCATCAAACGCAGCCACTGTACAAACGCAGCCACTGTGCCCATCAAACGCAGCCACTGTACCCATCAAACGCAGCCACTGTACAAACGCAGCCACTGTACAAACGCAGCCACTGTGCCCATCAAACGCAGCCACTGTGCCCATCAAACACAGCCACTGTGCCCAACAAACGCAGCCACTGTACAAACGCAGCCACTGTGCCCATCAAACGCAGCCACTGTACAAACGCAGCCACTGTACAAACGCAGCCACTGTGCCCATTAAACGCAGCCACTGTACAAACGCAGCCACTGTACCCATCAAACGCAGCCACTGTGCCCATCAAACGCAGCCACTGTACAAACGCAGCCACTGTGCCCATCAAACGCAGCCACTGTGCCCATCAAACGCAGCCACTGTACAAACGCAGCCACTGTACCCATCAAACACAGCCACTGTGCCCATCAAACGCAGCCACTGTACAAACGCAGCCACTGTGCCCATCAAACGCAGCCACTGTACAAACGCAGCCACTGTACCCATCAAACGCAGCCACTGTGCCCATCAAACGCAGCCACTGTGCCCATCAAACGCAGCCACTGTTTAAGAGATATTTACAGAAATGACGGGCGCCGATGTCTACGGTGCAGGCGCACTTTAGCAACAGTGATCGTGCCCCGTTCCTAAAGGAGCCCTTGCCCTGACTGGTGGCTCCCACGTGCATTCACGTGACAACATTGCGGCTCCGGCCAATCACAGCACCGGAGCCGTGATACGAGGATGGCTGCGGGGGCTTCGATCGGAGGTGAGTATTACATAATGAGCTAGTATGCTATGCATTATGCCTTTGTCTTGCAGGGTTTTTTCAGGCTTTAGTTCCTCTTTAAAGGCCACTAGTTCAAACAAATTGCCATCTTAGAAAGAGGTCCAAAGGCCACCTAAAGCCTATGGAATCACCAGATTCAATTCATGATGCATATGGCTTCTAGAATAGTAGAGCTGAACCAATGCCGTTTCACCGCCTTGATATAGTATGCAGTCCCAGGGCTGGTAGATGGGGGGAGTGAAATATCCATTTACATCAAAGCCTTCTCCATGGTGGTTTTGCATTAAGACTTGTTCGTTCCTTTAACAGTAGATGGAAGAAGCATGCAAAGTTGAGTTGAGGAATCCAGCCCCAGCTACAATAGAAGGCACTTGTAGCCACATTCTTGTCTAAATTGGCCCTAGTATATGCATTTATGAATGGGACCTTAGATTGTAAGCTCCTCGGAGGGCAGGGACTGATACGAATGTACAATCTTAGGTAGATTCAGGTACGTTGGCGTAACTTTGCGGCGGCGCAGCTTAAGGAATTTAAGCTACGCCGCCGTAAGTTAGCGAGGCAAGTACATGATTCACAATGTACTTGCCTGCTATGTTACGGCGGCGTAGCCTAAAGCGGGCGGGCGTAAGGGCGCCAAATTCAAATGTGTTTGAGGGGGGCGTGTTGTATGTTAATGGGGCTTGACCTTACGTTTTTTATGTTTTGTGGGAACTGCGCATGCGCCGGGCGCCTACATTTCCCAGTGTGCATTGCGGCTAAGTACGCCGCACAGGCCTATTGTTTTTGACGTGGACGTAAATGACGTAAATCACGATTCACGGACGACTTACGCAAACGACGTAAAAAATTTGAATTTCGATGCGGGAACGGCGGCCATACTTGACAGTACTATTCCAATAGGGCCTAGCTCTAACTTTACGTGGCCTATCTCTTACGTAAACGGCATAAAAGTACTGCGTCGGCCGGGGGTACGTTCGTGAATCGGCGTATCCACTCATTTACATATTCTACGCCGACCGCAATGGAAGCGCCACCTAGCGGCCATCCAAAATATTGCAATCTAAGATAGGACGGTGCAAGCCGTCGTATCTTAGATATGTTTAAGCGTATCTCTGTTTGAGCATACGCTTAAACATAGGTCGGCGTAGATTCTGAGTTAGGTCGGCTTATCTACTGATAAGCCGGCCTAACTCTTACTGTATCTACCTATATATATGTAAAGCATTGACAGTGCTATATAAGTACCTATAATAAATAAAAGTTGATTTCAAAGGTGATTTCAAACAATGGCCTTTTTTTTAAGCCTCTGAATAGGTTGGGTAGTTCCAGAATTCACTTCTGCCAAAGGAAACCCACGCAGATTAATTCATCCCCACATGTTCAGTCTACAAGCATGCAGCCAGTGAAGCTCCTGACCTGGATATTCATTCAGGGGTCTGAATCAAGAAGGCATTGGAAGACAGCCAGGTAACTAGAATGTTCAAAAAGTGACATACTGTGAGGAAAGACCCCACAGTGCTGCCATAGGGGCATTTGAGGGTGTCTTGGCACCATGTTACACCTCCAAAAATAGGGGGAACGAGGTAAGAAAGGTGGAGACTGCCGTTATGTAAAGTGAACCCTTATTTTACCCTTAATTAACCACTTGCCGCCCACCATATAGCAATATGACATCGGCAAAGAGGTTCTGTTATCCTGACCGGAAACGTCATATGATGTGATCAGGACAAGGGGTCGTGCAGCGTAGCGTTCTGTGTGTAAAAGCCTCGTACACACGATCGGATTTCCTTCGGACAAATCTGTGGATTTTTGTCCGAATAGGGCATTGGCCGTTAACTTGTGTTGCATACAGACGGCAGAACTTTTTCAGCCAACAAATACGAAACTACGTGTTTTTTCTGCTCTTTAGCACCGCCCTTTGGTCAACTTCTGCTAATGTTGTCTTAGGCCGTGTACACACGGTCGGACAAAACCGATGAGAATGGACCGAGGTTCAGTTTCATCGGTCCAAACCGACCGTGTGTATAGCCCATCGGTCTGTTTTCCTTCGGTCCAAAAATTTAAAACATGCTTTAAAATCGAACCGATGGACCGCTGCCCGATCGGTCCAAACCGATGGTTAGTACAGAAAGCATCGGTTCAAAACCCGCGCATGCTCAGAATCAAGTCGAGGCATGCTTGGAAGCATTGAACTTCGTTTTATTCAGCACGTTGTGTGTTTGACGTCACCGCGTTCTGACCCGATCGGTTTTTGGAACGATGGTGTGTACGCACATCAGACCATCAGGCCACTTCAGCGGTGAACCGATGGATATGGCCCGTTGGACCATTCTCATCGGTTTGGAACGACCGTGTGTACGCGGCCTCATGGTTAACATCAATTCGGAGCATGGATCTTTGTACTTTGGATTTTAGTCCGACAGAACAATTTTTTTGTTGGACAAATTGAGAGCATGGCTAACCAACATTTGTTGTCGGGAATTCCGACAACAATTGTCCGATGGAGCATACAGAGGGTCGGATTATCTGACAAAACCCCTCCATCACACAATTGTTGTCGGAAAATCCGATCGTGTGTATGGACCTTTAGTCTGACACACTGCATCTCCGATCGTGGTATGGAGCCTCTGACAGAGGCTTCTTATCACGTGATCAGCTGTGACCAATCACAGCTGATCATCACGTGGAACCGGCTTTTCTCGGTTTACGCCGACGGGGAGAGCCGATTGGTCACTCTCTGCTGATAGATCAGCACATTATCAGTGCAGTGCCCATCAGTTGCCAACATGTGCCCCATAAATAATGCCTGCCGCGAATTAAGAAGGGGGGGTAGCCAATCCGGGGCCCTGGGGACCTCTGGGCCCTTTAATAAAATATATATATATATATATATATATATATATATATATATATATATATATATATATATATATATATATACACACACACACAACAAATTATTATTTTTTTTTATAAAAAGAAATTACAAAAAAAGGGGGGTTGCGATCCGGCACCTCTAGGCCCTTTAATAAAACATAAAATATATATATATAAAAAAAAAAAAAAACATTTATAAAAAAAAAGGGGGTTGCCATCCAGGGCACTGGGGACCTCTGGGCCCTTTATTAATAAAAATGTATATATATATATATATATATACAAAAATAAAAAAATAAACATTTATAAAAAAATAAAAAAAAGGAGGTTTGCCACATGGGGCCCTGGGGACCTCTGAGCCTTTAATAAATATATATATATATTTAAAAAAAAAAATGTAAATTTTTTTATAAGAAAAAGGGGTGTTGCCATCCAGGGCCCTGGGGACTTCTGGGCCCTTAAATAATAATGATAATAATAATATATATAAAAAAATATTTTTATAAAAAAGGGGGGTTGTCATCCAGGGCCCTGGGAATCTCCGGGCCCCTGGGGACCCTTAAAAAGAAAAAAAATTGGCCCTTTAATAAAAAAATAAAATAAAAATATATTAGAAATATATATTTATTTTTTTATAAAAAAAAAATAAAAAAAAAAGTGGGGGTTGCCATCCGGGGCCCCCTAAAAAAAATGTCGCTTTAATAATAATAAAAAAAAATATATATATTAAAAAATATATATATTTTTTTTATAAAAAAAAAAAAAAGGAGGAGCTGCCATCTGGGGGCCTGTGCGCCTCCGGACCCTTAAAAAATTTTTTTATAAGGGGGTTGCCATCCGGGCCCCTTACAGGTGTACTGCCTGTACCCCCCTGATGTACTGCCCATCAGTACTGCCTATCCAATGCCACCTATCAGTGCCCATCATTTTTTACTTTGTTTCGGCTTTTTTTTGTTTGTTTAGCAAAAAATAAAAACCCACGGTGATCAAATACCACCAAAAGAAAGCTCTATTTGTGGGAAGAAAATGATAAAAAATGTTGTTTGTGTACAGCGTTGCATGACCGCGCAATTGTCATTCAAAGCGCTGAAAGCTGAAAATTTTCTTGGGACGGAAGGGGCAAAAGTGTCAGGTATTGAAATGGTTAAGCAAAGTAGCCTTGTAATGAAAATCTTGTACATACGGGGCATCCGAAGGTATAAAGAGATGTGTGTACAGCAAGCATACGCAAAGCCCCTTTCAGCTCCAGTCTAAGGATAGACCTTCCTGGGAACGATGACTCACCTTACAAACAAGCTGCTCGCAGGCTTTACTATTAATTGAAGCTTGTTGAAAGTCTGCGAGAAGCTTGTTTTAAGGTGTCAGTCAGCAATTCCATTAAGATCCGTGTTTAATATTCCAGGACTGAAACTCAATGGTCCTTTAAAGGCTTTAAAAAAAGTTGACTGAAGTTTTGCTAAAAGCCTTGAACACTCTTTTATAAATAGCTGGCAGTACACATTACACATACCGAGGCCCAGATGTACAAGGTTCTAAAGGGGGCCATACATTATGCAATTTTATTTTTCCATTAGATTTAACTCTGTAGTACAATGACCTGCCTTCTTGCCTACAAATTGAAAGTGTTTAGGTTTGACCCCCATATTATATAGGAGAGAGTTGTATAATGTATGGCCGAGCCCTAGAGAAGGGACTTTTGACCTACTTATACCCCTCCCCACATAGGCGTGCAGAGCCCATTGCATTAGGGCAGGGATATGCAATTAGCAGACCTCCAGTTGTTGCTGAACTACAAGTCCCATGAGGCATAGCAAGACTGACAGCCACAAGCATGACGCCCAGAGGCATGATGGGACTTGTAGTTTTGCAACAGCTGGAGGTCCGCTAATTGCATATCCCTGCTAGGGACCCAGGCAGCAGAAAGAAGATGAACAGGGACGGCATATATTGGTATCGATCCCTTGTATTTTGCTTCTGTGGCAGCTGAATGTCGGGGAGAGGAGGAGAAGCCTACTTTCAGCTGCTGCAGGAGAAAAAATAGATTGGTTCTACTAAATTCCACCCCTACTGCCCAGATTCTGGGGGTAGGAAAGAAAGGATTGTGTTATACCTGGCACCTGCCCACGCTTGGCAGGTAGATTGCGAATTTGCAGGCTGCCAGCCTCAGGATTAGGGTGTGCCCAGGCACACGCCTACCCATTACCAGGTGCAGATGTACACTGCCAACAATGCAGTCAATCACCATACTGGGGTCTCATCTTTTAGGGACATCTGTTAAAACCTAGACCTGCACTGGAGTAAGCCTGGTATTTTCCCAGTATGGGCAAAGACACAGGTCCACCACTTTAAGTTAAGCCAATACAACATAGCTAGAGTTTCAACCCCCCCACTAAAAAAAAAAAAAAAAAAAACGTTTAAAGACCCCTTTCACACTGGGGCGATAGTGGCATTTTTTCGGCTGCTAAGTGGGGTGCTTTTAACTGGCTGAAGGAGTTAAAAGCAACCATGTTGCAGCACTTCCGAATCGCTTTTCGGGCACTGCCCATTCAATTGGCAGGGCATTTTGGCAGCGCTGTATACAAGCACTCCCAAACCGCCCCAAAGATGCCGCTTGCAGGACTTTTCTCAACGTCCCGCAAGCCATTTCTAGCACTAAAACTCCTGAAATCTGCCTCAGTGTGAAAGGGGTCTCAAAGCAGAGCTTTACCCATAACCTAATAAAGTTTGTTTAGCAAGGAACATATGCTCAACATTAATTACGCTGCCACACTTAGTGTGTGCATGTATGAACGCGAGTTAGGGACCTTAGGATTGTAAGCTCCGAGGGCAGGGACTGATGTGAATACGTAAAATGCGTAAATTGACTGCGCTATACAAGTGCCTGAAATAAATAGCCTCCAGCATTGTTCCCCGTTTCTTCTTGCTGGAAGCCACCATTTTTTTTCTTAAGGCCCCCCCCGAGCAGCGATACAGTGGAAACTTGGATTAAGAGCACAATCCGTTCCAGAATGCTTGTAAACCAAAGCACTCGCACATTAAAGCAAATTTTCCCATAGAAGTCAATTGAAACAAAAATAATATGTTCCGCATTGACTTCTATGGCATGCAATACCGCATGTCGCCAGAGGTGGGGGCGCCGGAAAGCCTCAAAAATACTCAGCTGGATCTGGGGAAAGATATTAGCGAGGCAGCCTGGCAGAAAGCCTTTTATTACACACACAAATCATCTATCTCGAGCTATGTCCGGGAAAAAAACTATAAAGTAATGTCACGGTGGTATAGGGCAGTGTTTCTCAACTCCAGTCCTCAAGGCGCACCAACAGGTCAGGTTTTCAGGATTTCCCTCAGATGAAACAGCTGTGGTAATTACTAAGGCAGTGAAACTGATCAATTTGCCTATGCAAACTAATGGAAATCCTGAAAACATGACCTGTTGGGGCGCCTTGAGGCCTGGAGTTGAGAAACACTGGTATAGGGTACCGTCTACCCTCAGGATCATGTTTCCCTCGGCTTCTGACTCATGCTGGAGATGTAACTCGGCTGTTGGTACGTATCTACACATATGGTGGGACTGTGAAAGTATACGTCCGTTTTGGACCCAGATATTATAGATTTACTCAAATATGTATGATAAACCCCTCACTCCCACCCCTATGGTGGCTCTGTTGTCTATCCTCCCGGGGACTTTTAAGTTTCAGAAACACACTCTTCTAAGATTCTGCCTCAGTACGGGTAGACAACTGATATCTAGACATTGGAAATCCTCCTCGCCCCCATCCCTGGCTGAATGGGTCAATGAAATGAATGGAGTAATGCTGATGGAAGAACTCCAAGCAAAAGCTCTAGAAAATCATGCTAAGTTTTCCTTCACATGGGGAATCTGGAGGCATTACTCTTCCTCAGATGCGTTGAAGAAACTTCTTTCACCTGACCCAATCTCCCCTCTTGCCTGAAAGGTTTGAGGGGATTTGAGCTAGTCATATAGACTAAGGGCTCGGGGAATCCAGGCACACCACCCACACCCCCTTCCCTTCCCACCCCCCTTCTTCTTTCTAACCTTTCTTTGTTCTTTTCTGTTCTATTTTCCAGACTTATTCTCTCTTTGTTCTTTTCTGTTACTCTTATTACCTTCCACGAATGTAGGAAATGGGACCAAGGCTACCGGATGATCTCCCAATGTTACAGGTTAATTCCCTTGGCCTATTTTCTTTCTTTTTTTTTCGCTGACTCAGGTGCATGGTTAGCCCACTACCTCCCTAGTGGCAGCACTCTTAGTGTAAGTGTGTTATTCTCATGCTTTCTCCTGGCCATGGGCGCAGTAGGTTCCCAGTGGGGCACCAGGGCTAGGAGAGGCAACGGTTGGATGTGTGGGGGGGTATGCGGGAGATGTCGGTGTAAATGTTTTTGCGGGTAATGCAATTGTACCCATGCTGTAATCAATATTATGGAAGGTGATAGTGTATTACATTGTGGATCGTCCCACCCATTGTTGGGGGCTCGGTTCCTGTTTTCTTTGATTTCTGTCAAAATTTTCTAATAAAACTTTTATTGAACCTGAAAAATACTCAGCTGAACTTGGAAAGGCTCGGGAAACAAAAGTATTTGAGTTTTTCCGAATGGCTCCAGCACCACCCTACCTCGGGCCAAATGCGGTACTGCACACCGCTGTGGCTTGAATCCTGCTCGTTTTTGCGAAGCGCTTGTTAACCGCGTTACTCGCAATCCAAGGCTTCACTGTAAATCTTTAGGCGGTCAGCAGATTAGCCTCTAGATCAGGGATATGCAATTAGCGAACCTCCAGCTGTTGCAGAACTTCAAGTCCCATCATGCATAGCAAGTCTCTGACAGCCACAAGCATGACACCCAGAGGCATGATGGGACTTGTAGTTTTGCAGCAGCTGGAGGTCCACTAATTGCACATCCCTGCTCTAGATTTTCAGCAGTGCCAAAAAAAAAAAAAGAGTGCAACTGAGCATGTGCAGATCAAGTATTACTGAATTTTAAACAGTGCAGGCCATTTTTTTCACCATAGCTATACCTGGAAAAAAGGGACCGGCCTGAAAATCTAGCAGGACCTGATTTTCTAACTCATGGGTCTTCAAACTACGGCCCTCCAGTTGTTCAGGAACTACAATTCCTGTCATGTCTGTGAATGTCAGTGTGTTACAATGCCTCATGGGATGGAGGGCCATAGTTTGAGGATCCCTGTTCCAACTAAAGTTACACTTCAGCTCAACAAATCTGATGTGCTGGCTGTATTCATTTTATTGCAGGGCTTTATTCCTGGTGATCCAGCCAGCAACCAGTCACGTTCTTCAGGTGGCTACGCCGACTCTTCCACTGCATCACTGGAGGAGCAGCATAGTCATTCTTGGATTGGGGGCAGTCAACTTGTAGTAGATTTAAACAGTTTCTCTCAACCATCTGCCATGTTCATACATTATACAATTCTTTATTTCCTTTAGATTTACCTTCAACGATATAGTACAAGGGCCAGCCTGATTACGTACAAATTGAAAGTGTTTAGATGCGACTTTGTATTATATGGTTTTGGTTAGGGTTGTCCCGATACCACTTTTTTAGGACTGAGTACAAGTACCGATACTTTTTTTTAAATGTGTCCCCCACATATTCCAGCCATGTCCTACATACCTTGATGATGCCGCACGTGCCGCCGTTAATCAGCGCGCGGGGAACATTACAGCTTTCGTTTGAATAGCTGTATCCCCGCCGCGTATAGACACTCCCCCTTGCGCGGGATTGGACCGATCATGCGTCCAATCCCGCGCAAGGGGGAGTGTCTATACGCGGCGGGGATACAGCTATTCAAACGAAAGCTGTAATGTTCCCCGCGCGCTGATTAACGGCGGCGGCTTTGCGGTGGCGGCGGGGGGGGGGGGGGGAACAAGTATTCTATTTCAGTATCGGGGGTATATGCGGGAGTACGCGTACTCCCGCAAATACTCGGTATCGGTCCCGATACCGGTATCGGGACAACCCTAGTTTTGGTATATCTAAAAAGGAAAGTTGTACAAGATTGAACAATGTATGGCTGTTAAAGTTGAAAATAACACATTTCGGCATGAACAGGAATTATAAAGGATGTACATAAAGATCTGTTGACACATCTTGTATTTTTTTTTTTTTCACCATTGTAACAAAATGACCAATTTATAGATTTTGAATATTTCAAGACAGAAAATACAAGTTTTTTTTTTTTTTAAATGATTTATTTTCTGAAGCTTCTTCCAAACAGCTTGCCACATTAAAGGCTACTATATGAGTCTGGGGCTCAGCCCAATATAGTTTAATTTAACCAAAACAAGCTTTTTTTTTTTAAATATTTTTTAGGAACATTGATGAATTGTCAAACTGCCAGCATGTTATAATATCATTAAGAGAATCATTATAGAACAAACCCAATTTTCATAACTTTCTTTCAACTAAAGACCACCCAAGGTATGCGGGGGAACGGCTTTAACAGGAAAGGGAAGTTGGCTTTTTTTTCCTTTTTAACAAGTAAATCCAAAACATTTTAAAGCTAAAATTACATGTTAGACAGCACTTTCATCATCTCTTCAGAATATCCTTAATACCAGATCAAATATAGAATTATTATTAACCAAGGACAACTTTCATAATATAATTTTTAAATATTATAACAAAACCCCAAAAAAACATTTACTTAAAGGCAGTATTGGCAGCAACAAGCAGAGGTGTTAAAACTTTTGCTCTTTTTTTGCCAGTTGTTAGAAGTGTGTACATTAATACATGTTATTTCTATAAAGATTTTGTTAAGAATACCATAAAACGTCAGCATGTATATATATATTTTTTTAAGCTATTCAGAGTCAAACTTCAGGAAATGTCTTTATAAGAAAAATAAAGGTTTTAAATACAAAGATATGTAAAAACAAAAAAAATTTGCGCCCCCATCAAGCAAATAAAAACAAAAAAACCCATAAAAGTTCAAATATCCCGTATACCCATTTGACTATTGAGGCAGTAATAAGGTGCTGGCAAAAATCGAGAGACCATGCCAAGGTTGTGTAGGTTTATCCAATCCTTTACATGCACTTGTCCAAAAAATCTACAAGTTTTTTGTTTTTATTTTGTAGGATTCAAGAAGACAACCTTGAAATAGAACTGTCACAGTTCGGTTTTTGAAGTCTTTTTTTTGAAAAGTCACTAGAAGAAGAACTCACAAACTCTTGAGCTGTTTGAGTTTCTGTTTTAATTGTTCTCTTTTTTGTTTTAAAAGTTCTGTTTCCTGGACAAGCCTTTCCTCCTCTTCTTGCATGGAAAGAACATATTCTGTTGCCTTTTTAAGGATAACTACTTTAGGTGCCTTTTCGTTATTTGCTACCTCTGGGATCTGGTCTCTAAGAGAGAAAAAGCTCAACTTGAGTTCGTTGCGCCTTTGGCGCTCCAAAACGTTATGTGTCCGTCTTTTGTCGTTCTCCTCGCTGTCCGACGACCGAGGGCTGGAACACTTGCGGTTGTTGCTGATCTGTTTGAGGACTCTGGTGTTGCTTTCTAGCCTTGCCCGCTTTGAAGAAGGGTAGTCCACTTTGGTTGAAGGAGGTGCGGCGTAGTTGTGTTGGTGGATGGGCACGTGACACCTCTTTAAAACTATAGGTCTGTGGTGATGTCTGGACTGGCGGGAAGAAGAGTCGTTTTTCTTTGATGCCGTGAAGCGTTTTTCTACAGTGACCACATCAATCTCTTCCTCTTCTTCCTCCTCCTCCTCCTCTTCTTCCTCTTCCTCCTGTTCCTCCTCTGTTGGAATAATACAGATGATTAGTATAACTGCACAAGTAGATTAAAAGTAGTCTACAAAAGCTTAAAGAATCTCAAGTTCAGATAAAATTAGGTAAGGAGAACAATGGAGGATACACGGCATTCTTAGAAAGCATGCTGTATCTAAGCTTACTCTTACTCCCATCCCAAACCACTTTCACCGATTGCCCCACCCACTACTGCAGTGCTGCAGGATCTTACAACTTGTGACAGATCGTGCCGAGAGCGGTATGATGGGTCTAGGCACATGCACAAGAGAGAAAACCACTCCCTTTATTTAGCCGACACATGATAGAACCATCTGGGCAAGTAAATCTTGGCTATAGGGAAAGTCCAAACCTTCAAAGACCATTGAAAGCCTTCTACATCGAGGAAAAGTCAAAGCCTTCAAAGACCAATGAAAGCCTTCTACATCGAGGAAAAGTCAAAGCCTTCAAAGATCACAAAGTCATCCAACGTTCCTCAAAGAACATTGAAAGCCTTCAACATTGAGGAAAAGTCAAAACCTTCAAAGATTACATAGAGCCTTCTACATTGAGGAAAAGTCAATGCCTTCAAAGATCACATAAAGCCATCCAACATTCCCCCATGAACAGCTAAAGCCTTCGACATTGATAAAAACCAAATTCCTTCAATAAAACTTTAGGTTGACAGGTAACATTTTTCAAAATGCTCAAATATCGCGTAAAGCCAACTAACATTCCCCCCATTAACAGCCAAAGCCTTCGACATCGATAAAAACCCAATTCCTTCAATATAAACTTTAGGTTGACTGGTAAAAATTTTCAAAACCTTCAAATATCGCGTAAAGCCAACTAACATTCCCCCCATGAACAACTAAAGCATTCTACATCAATAAAAACCCAATTCCTTCAATACAACTTAAGGTTGACTGGTAAAATTTTTCAAAACCTTCAAAGATTACATAGAGCCTTCTACATTGAGGAAAAGTCAATGCCTTCAAAGATCACGTAAAGCCATCCAACGTTCCACCATGAACAGCTAAAGCCTTCTACATTGATAAAAACCTAATTCCTTCAATATAATTTCAGGTTGACTGGTACTTACCAGACTCAGAACTGCTGCTGTTGCTGCTAATAGGTGGAGTTTCTATTGATATTTCTTGTTCCATGCACTGAGGACTGCTCCTGGTAATGCTGTCATTCACTGGATATGGAAAGACCACCGATGGGTCTATGCAATCAGAGCTTGGGTCATGAAGGTATCCACTGCTGGTCCTGTTGGACCCAATGGGACTGAGGTTGCCCTGGCAGGGTTCGAGCTTCTGCGGGCTTTGCTGCTGTTGGTTTTGGGGCTGGGAAGCAGAGTTCTCCTTCCTAGAAGCTTGGTAGGATGCCAGCTTTTCCGACACCACTTTCTCCAGCTTGGCCGCAGCAGAAAAGCCGCTCCACATACAGTCCTGAATAATGATGGACTTGACGAAAGCCTCGTCGTCCGGGTCGCAGATGAAGCTCTGGTTCACCATGTCCCCTCCCAGGAACTCCGTGACCAACTCCAGCTGGTCGGTGGAAGGGAAGAGGCTGGAGATGCTAGACCTACGGCTAGGGGAACGCGGCGGGGTAGGCAGGAGCTCAAACTTCTTCCAGATGTCCTCACTGGGTGCCGGAGGCTGCGGCCGGTTGTACTGCTGCTGGTAGAAGTTCTCATCTTCGTCGAAGTAGAAAAAGGGCTGTATGGAGTCATAATCCAAGTCGTAATTCCTGCTCTGGAAAGTGGAGTTGAGAGGCATGGTGCTTGCTTTTTAATTCGGGGGGACCTATAAAAAGAACATGCCGTTAGAAAACACAATCTCTTTCCAAGACAAAAAAAAAAATAATAAAATACAGAACTTTACATCAAAAGGTATCAAAATAACGCTTTAAATGCAGCACAGAAGTCTTCGGGAGGACGCTAGTAGAGCAGAAATACATTGCCAGGGTGAAACTTAGAAGGAACAAAGAGGCGAGTGTCAAACATAAAGCTTCAGAGAAAAGCAAAGCCGGCTCCAATGGGAGGAGGCATGGATCACATGGAGGCTTTCAGCCCCGCAACACCACACCGGCTCTGGAGAGCCACATCCACATTAGCTAAGGCTGGATGACAGTCCTTAGTACAGTCTACTAAGGCCGACAGAGAACCCTTATCCAGACATTTAAATGGTGGGGGGGGGGGGGTAAAAACCCAAAAAAAGACAGAGACCTTCATAAGCAGTGACAGCTGGAGACATACACAAAGTAGTAGTATCCCGTACTCTACAATATAGGTAGTAGTATCCCGTACTCTACAAGCACTATCCTCAGATCACCATACAGCATTACAACAACCTATAGGAAGTCCAGTAGGGTGGAGGTGGATGCTGATCATTGCCTAGTGCCAGAACCACCCACATCAGACCACCAGACCCCCTCTTTAGCACAACACCCCCCTCTGATCAGACTACTGCAAGGGGCCCCCCTCCCCTTTACGCTAACAGCTGTATTTAAATGACAGAATAATGGAACACACCCCATACTCTATAGCACAGAAGACAGACCACCAGAGTTACTCCCCATACGACCAGCACTACTATTACACCAGAGTGACTCCCCATACGACCAGCACTACTATTACACCAGAGTGACTCCCCATATGACCAGCACTACTATTACACGTCAACCTCCCTCCACTGACAGCTACTATGTAACAGAAGAAGACAAATGCAACAGAAGAAGAAGACCACATCCTCCCGAATACTATAGATCAGTAACAATACTATACAATTCACTGATTAGTACTGTAATTGTATAAAAGTGACATGATCGATCAGTACTATAAAACTGTAGAGAACTGACATGTTCAGTTTTTAATAACACAAAAATTGACATGATCAATCATGTATTAAAAAAAGAGAATAAAATGATCAATCGTGTGCAACGATCAGGTTTATAATAGTATAAAATTGACATGATCAATCACTTATCAGTATTAAAAAATATATATATATATTAAAAAAAAGTAAGATTATAAAATGCACATGATTGATCAGGATTATAATAGATAAAAATTAATCAAATCAGCACTAGGTTAATACAAAATTGAGGTGATCAATCACTTAGCATTAGAGCAGAATATGCACATGATTGATCAATGATTGGCATTAAATTGATCCGATCAGTACTATAGAATATAAAATGAGTACTATAGAATATAAAATGACCATGCTTAGCTACAGATATTAAAATAGTATAACAATGCACATAATTGATCAGTATTAAATAAGTCATGATCCAACACAGATCAGTACTAAATCAGCATAAAACCAACATAATTGATCACTGATCAGGATGAAATGGGCACGACCACCTATTGATCAGTATTCTGATAGTATAAAATAGTCATGATCCAACACAGATCAGTACTAAAACAGCATAAAACCAACATAATTGATCACTGATCAGTATTAAATAGTCATGATCCAACACAGATCAGTACCAAATCAGCATAAAACCAGCATAATTGATCACTGATCAGGATGAAATGGGCATGATCACCCATTGATCAGTATTCTGATAGTATAAAATAGTCATGATCTATCCACAAACCCAACCAGCATGTATACAGAAGAAGAGTTCCAGCCCAGCTGGATGACTTAAAGGAGCTGACCACCCCAGGGGGGAGACCGGTAATCCCGGGGGGGGGTCCTCCTCCAGACACACATCCAATGTAGGAGAATAGAAGGGGCGCCTTACCCGGCACAGAAGAAGCCACACAAATCCTTTGCTGTCCGCTGCCTTGTAATAAAACCACCAGCGAGCCCTCTCCTCCCTCCCCGGATCCCGAGCAACACAAGCACTCTGCTGCTCCGCCGCCTCCACTACTAAATCTGAGCTCGCGACACCGGACCCCTTTATATAGCCGGCGCTCAGGCTCTTCGCGCCAAATGTTGCTGGAGGGGCGGGGAGTGTGGGCGGGGCCCCGGAGAGGGGGGTGTTCTGTAGTAAGAGTCCTTAACTCATTCATGGCGAAAAGATGCGACCCGACCCACTCCACTCCACTCCACTCCCAGTCCAAGTCCCAGTCCCACCAGTTCCAGCCATTCACAGGCGGCGCGGGACCGAGACACACATCACATAGAGATACAATGTATCCACCGCCAGAGATCAGACACATATACATTATATATACACATACACATATACATTATATATATATATACACAGTGTATACACATATACATTATATATTATATATACACAGTGTACACACATATACATTATATATATATATACACACAGTGTATGGGGACAATAGTCCTATGTCCGTATATGCAATGTCTGTCCAATGACAGCTGTATATAGGATCTGTGTACAATATCATCTGTCCATATATACTATCTATATACAGGATCTATCTCTAAATTACACTATATACAGGATCTATCTATACATTAAACTATATACAGGATCTATCTATAGATGACACTATATACAGGATCTATCTATAGATGACACTATATACAGGATCTATCTATAAATGACACTATATACAGGATCTATCTATAAATGACACTATATACAGGATCTATCTATAAATGACACTATATACAGGATCTATCTATATATACCATCTATATACAGGATCTATCTATATATACACCATCTATCTACAGGATCTATCTATATATACCATCTATATACAGGATCTATCTACAAATTACACTATATACAGGATCTATCTATAGATGACGCTATATACAGGATCTATCTATAAACCACACTATATAGAGGACCTATCTATCTATAGATGACACGATCTATATACATGATCTATCTATAGAAGACAATATAGGATCTATTTATAGATGAC